>NW_027526346.1:2313031-2436151 GCF_048455015.1 Haemaphysalis longicornis
GGCTGCTATTCATTATCTGAGAATGTCTGCCATATGCACCCCACCCCATTCTGATCCTTCTAATTATCTCCGCCTCATGGTTGGGATCTATGGTCAGAACTTCGCCTAAGTAGATATATTCGCTTACTACTTCCACTGCCTCGCCACCTATCTCAAACCGCTGTGCTGTCCCAAGGTTATTGATCATTACTTTAGTTTTCTGCGTGTTAATTTTCAGGCCCACGGTTCTACTCTGTTCGCCCAGTGCGGAAAGCATGCTTTGCAATTCGTCCCCCGAGTTACTTAGCAAGACAACGTCATCAGCAAATCTGAGGTTACTGAGGTATTCTCCATTAACCCTTACTCCCACCTGTTCCCAATCCAATGTTCTGAATACTTCTTGTACACATGCTGTGAATAACATTGGAGAGATTGTGTCTCCTTGTCTGACGCCCTTCCTTATAGGTATTTTACTGCTCTCCTTATGGAGTATGATGGTAGCTGTGGACCCATTGTAGATATTCTCTAGTATTTTTACATAATGCTCATCTACTCCCTGGTTCCTTAATGCCTTAATAACTGCTAGGGTTTCGACCGAGTCGAATGCTTTCATATAATCTATGAAGGCTATATATAGGGGTTCAGGATACTCAGCGCACTTCTCTATCACCTGATTGATCGTGTGAATATGGTCCATTGTTGAGTAACCTTTACGGAACCCTGTTTGTTCTTTAGGTTGACTAAAATCTAAGGTTGCAGAAATCCGGTTAGCGATTACCTTGGTAAATACCTTGTAGACGACTGACAGTAAGCTGATCGGCCAGTAATTTTTCAAGTTCTTCATGTCGCCTTTCTTATGGATTAGGATGATGTTCGCGTTCTTCCAAGATTCCGGTACCATTGCGGTCATTAGGCATTGCGTATACAGGTTTGCCAGTTTTCCAAGTACAATTTTTCCGCCATCCTTCAAGAGGTCTGCTGTTATCTGATCCTCGCCAGGTGCTTTGCCCCCTTTCATTTCTTCCAAAGCCTTCCTTACTTCTTCGGTCGTTACTGGTGGGATGTCTATCTCCTCTGAACTACTGTCTCGTTCGGCATTATCCTGGAGGTCCCCGCTACTGTACAGATCCCTATAGAACTCCTCGGCCACTGTGACTATTTTATCCCTATTTGTGATGACATTGCCTTGCTTATCCTTAAGTGCATACATCTGATTTTTCCCCACGCCAAGACGTCTCTTCACTGTTTTCAGGCTACCTCCGTTCTTTACAGCGTATTCGACCCTCTCCATATAAGCGGCATCATATAAGCGGCTTTCCTTATAAGCGGCATCATATACGCGGCTCGTTTTCTGAACTTCAGAAGGATAGACACTCCCGCTGAAGATGAAAGGGAAAAATTGGCTCCAATCCACGCTGTGAAGGTGGTTGGAAAGCAAAGCTGTGAACGACCCCCCAACAATCCAACATGTGACGTCGCTTGAATTCACACACGTGACTCTGGAAAGAGTGAAACCGGAGGTTCTGCCAGCCGTTATCTTGGATTTGTGGGGGCGTCGTCCCGAACATAGCTGCGACGGCCACGGCCCGGATCGAGCGGCGGACGCCGCCGCTGTAGCCCGACCGTGCGCCGGAGGAAAGAAAACGGAGAGGAGCGTGTTTCGAAGGGTGAGACAGCGGAACGTAGCCATCCTGATGTGCTAGCTCGGGGCTACAGCACCGCACGACACAAGCGCAATCACCGAAACAACCCCGCATGTGAGATTAGTGATTTCCATTTGTACAGGTTTAAAATAAATGGTTTCGTAAGTTTGAGAATTGCGAGAAAGCTGACGGAACTTTTATAATCGCTATCTATCAGAACCGGTTGCTCCATTAGTATTTTGTAATACCTGTGAAAACACAACCGTATTGGTATTCGGCAAATGATACAACGCAGTCGCACTCGTGACTAGTAGTGTGCAACAGGAGGCGTTTCTCTAGCAGCCAGATGTCTGTAAGTGGCCTGTACATTATGTTTTCCCGCCCTGCAAACCAATCCTTAACGTATCTTTGCCGTACGACCACTTAATTCCGCCAGGTCCGGGTTACCCAGGTGGTGCTGTCGAACAATTTAATCAAGCCGTACGAAGTGAGCTCGCAATGAACGCGAAGCTGCGCCAGAACAGGTCCAACACCGTCGCTAAAGCAGACGACAAAGCCGACGGAAGGGTCCCGCCGACGCGCCCGCCGGGGTGAGCACGGGGAACACTGGGTAATAGCACCCTATCGCCGCGCCATCTACACTCTGCTCCGTTAGTGATAAGCGCCCTCTGCCTCCCCAGCCGCGTTGGGAGTTTCCTGTCCCGCACGCCACGAAAGAACCGTTGGCTGGTACAGGTATAAAGCTTTGCTTTAAAACGCATGAAATGGTCTTAGAGGAAGGTGCGAAGCCAGTGGTGGTACCAAACCTGCACAAGGCAGCCCACAATTTGAAAAATGTAGTGAATAGGTATGGAGATGCTATGGTGCTCTCTGCTCCTGTGAAGCTGGGTCAGCTTTGTTCTCTCACTGCAAAGGAGAAATCCAGGTAGAGCGGATGTGCCAAAAAGCATCCAAAGCCATTTGTCAAATGCGCGGAAGGCGCTTTTTATGAAATTTTACTGACATTCAGAAAGGCCTATATTGGCCATATTGGGCGCTGCGTGCATGGTCGTGTAGGGGAGCATGAGCGCACATTAGGATTAAGGCTGAAAGTTGGGCTAGTTGGTGTTGACTTAGATGCATATTACCAGCGAAAAAACAGACAGGGACGAGGAAAGAATCAGTCGGGACACTCGGTAGACTTCAACTGAAAAGTTTACACAAGAAACACGTAATATAAGAAAATGCCAACAGACAAGGATGATAGACCTTGCAAGTGATAAAAACAAACAAAAGAGATAAAACCGTCCACAATCTTAAATTCGTACGACCTACACAACCAAATTACATCCCGCGCATGCGGCCTTGCAAAAAATTCAGCTCTTTTGCCGTCAGAGCGATGGAAGGCTTACTGATACAGTTAACTGCCTCCTTTTGAATATAGAAAGCCTCAGAAATTTCGCGCTTTGCTTGGTCGCGCCCGCTATCTAAGACACGTGTAGCGCCAAATGCTGGAACACAACCAGGACACCGCTTACAATGGTCGGCCAAGTGCCCCCCCCCCCCCCCCCCCCCCAGCAAGCGATGAAACTGCAGCCCGATGCTCCCTCAGACGGTCATTTATACATCGCCCCGTCTGCCCTACATAGCATTTGCCGCAGGGCAAGGGAATGCTGTAAACAACGCCAGTTCTGCAGGGTACAAACCTGGTGGCATGCTTTATTGTGCAGCCTTGCCTCTTATCTTCATTGACAGCTGGGCACATCCGCAACAGCTTCCCAGGGGCAGTAGCCAGTACATTTACACCGCATTTTTTGCCCACTTTTTTCACGCGGTGTGTGATCTGATGAACATATGGTACTGCTACCCTCCGCAACCTAGGCTGGCTGTCGGCGTCTCCTTTTGGAGAACTAGTACCCGCCTTAACCTTTTTGATGAGGCTTTCAGCCACAGAGGCAACCAGTTCACGGGGGAACCCAGAACATGTCAGGCGGGCCACCTGCGCGTCCATACTTTCAGCAACCCTGTGGCGGCATGACTTGTCCAGGGAGCCGCGCATGAACTGTCTGCGCGGCTCCCTGGACAAGTCATGCCACCACAGAGTTGCTGAAAGTATGGACGCGCAGGTGGCCCGCCTGACATGTTCTGGGTTCCCCCGTGAACTGGTTGCCTCTGTGGCTGAAAGCCTCATCAAAAAGGTTAAGGCGGGTACTAGTTCTCCAAAAGGAGACGCCGACAGCCAGCCTAGGTTGCGGAGGGTAGCAGTACCATATGCTCATCAGATCACACACCGCTTGAAAAAAGTGGGCAAAAAATGCGGTGTAAATGTACTGGCTACTGCCCCTGGGAAGCTGTTGCGGATGTGCCCAGCTGTCAATGAAGATAAGAGGCAAGGCTGCACAATAAAGCATGCCACCAGGTTTGTACCCTGCAGAACTGGCGTTGTTTACAGCATTCCCTTGCCCTGCGGCAAATGCTATGTAGGGCAAACGGGGCGATGTATAAATGACCGTCTGAGGGAGCATCGGGCTGCAGTTTCATCGCTTTCTGGGGGGGGGGGGGGGGGGGGGGCCACTTGGCCGACCATTGTAAGCGGTGTCCTGGTTGTGTTCCAGCATTTGGCGCTACACGTGTCTTAGATAGCGGGCGCGACCAAGCAAAGCGCGAAATTTCTGAGGCTTTCTATATTCAAAAGGAGGCAGTTAACTGTATCAGTAAGCGTTCCATCGCTCTGACGGCAAAAGAGCTGAATTTTTTGCAAGGCCGCATGCACGGGATGTAATTTGGTTGTGTGGGTCGTACGAATATAAGATTGTGGACGGTTTTATCTCTTTTGTTTGTTTTTATCACTTGCAAGGTCTATCATCCTTGTCTGTTGGCATTTTCTTATATTACGTGTTTCTTGTGTAAACTTTTCAGTTGAAGTCTAGCGAGTGTCCCGTCTGATTCTTTCCTCGTCCCTGTCTGTTTTTTCGCTGGTAATATGCATCTAAGCACATTAGGAGATAATGTTAGGAGAACTGTCTTGACTGAGGATTGCAGAAAATGTGAAAGAAAGCGGGTGCAGGCCTCGACTGCATGACATTGAGATTCCTGCCAGGGCAGCAGCGTTGTTGCGCGGGAGATTATGGAAGCCTTTGTGATAAATAATGCGCACAACTGCGTTAGTGACACGTCCTTGACATTATATCAAAGCGAGCCGGATTTGTTAAATTCGTTCTTGTCGGACATGGCGGTGGTTCGCGTGTTGCATATGTTTATTCTGCGTATGCGCCAACTTTGTCGTAAATTTGGGGGCGTTAGCCCTTGTATGAATGAGTTGCTAGTTGCGCTCATCCGGTTGCCTTTCTTTCTGTGTGTCGTCTTTGTGCGATAATCTCGTGGCTTTTCGCTTATGAACCACACCAGGATGTTCCGGAAGGTTGATTGCTGGCGCCTCTTTTGTTTGATGTTGCCTTGCTACCCCTATACCCAATCTGTACTCATTCTCAAGACAGTCGTATGCACGGATTATGTAACGGTATCGTCTGCGCACGAAAACTTGCCTAATCAATTTTCTGCTCTTCATACTGCGTCAAAATGCACTGAAAATTGGAAAGTGGTACACGGATGTCAGTGCCGCTGTCCTCCTGAAAGACTGCTCTTATTTATGTTCCCAATGCATATGGAAGCCATATCATTGCAGGTTACAGTCATAGCCCCTGCTTCTGTGGCGGTCGTGTACCAGCAGTAGACTCCATTCATGCACTCGTCCTCCATGCGAATGGATCCAGTGGACCCCTGCATCAGATAATAGAACAGAAGTACACTCAACTTCTTCACCTCATCGCATGCATCGCTGGCAAAAGCGGTGGAGCTACAACCAACGTGGCTCCTCTGTTGGCGTGTTTCCCCTTGCAGCTTTCTTTTATCTATGCTTCCTGGTATTATCAGTCGATTCAGGGAGAGCGGACTTCCCTGGAGGTCATTAACCATTCGGTGATGAAGACAACCACAATACAAGATACTCTCGACAATTTATCTTCTCAGATGCGTATTGAATGGACATGTCAAAGTCTTCACTAAGCCCGAAGTTCGGCAAGCTTTGCCAACCAACCGAGTCTACCTTTCCGCTCTCTCACACCCAACCAGTCACGCATCGCTACAGCTTCAAGCACAGAAAGATTTATTACGGAGATCCACACGTGCTCTCATTCTCAAGTGTGGATGGGATCTCCCCGCGGCCTCACCTTTTGTAGTGTCACACCTGGGTGTGGCGCTTTAATAAGCGGCACCTGCAGCATTTTGCCTGTAGACTACCGTGTTCATTTTTCGGACGCCTGCCGCTTTTTCCCGCACTCTTCTTGCCAACGCCATGGCCGAGCACTTCATTTGAACCTGCTCTGCTTTGGCAGACACTCTGCACCAATACCTCCAGCTCTGCAGTGTGGGTCCCCACTAGGACGTCCACCGGACTACAGTTCTTGGATTTGGGGGCATCATCGTCGGCTTCTTTTCGTTTTCCTTCGCCATTTGTGAATCTTTGTACATCTTTAGTTGGGCTTTAGAACAAATTTTTCGCATTAAACATGAAGAATAGGGAGAGGAAAAAGGAGCACTAAGATTGTCAAGTTAGAGGGTGACAGAGGCGTTAAGTGGCAGAGGCGGTGGAATCGCCTCGCCATTTGCAGCGAAGAGATCAGATACGCGGCATTCTTTTTTCGCCCGGCCTCGGCTACACATAAGAAGCAGCATCAGCGCTAGCATTGAAAAGTCCCTACACACAGCTGTTACTATTCAAAGCTTTACAGAACGCCCGATAGTCGCACGTGCCGTTACCGATAAAACAGCGGGTACGCGCGCGAACGATGCACAACGACGTCAAAGGGGAAAAGACCATCAAGAAGCTAGACGCTTGTACAACGAGGCACTCCAGCGGACGTTCGTTTGTGTTTGGTGCGGTTTATTTAGAGCACAGAGTAGACTTGCCCGTGAAAGTAAACCTCGGGGATAATCCTACACTCGGTTTTCCCTGCGGAATACCCCTGGTAACTAAAATACTTCCGCTGCAGTCACTGGTGACGGAGTGGTTGTTTCACATTATTAAGGTGAATATATAGCTCGAAATCATTAGAAGTGATACAACTGCCCACAGCGTGTTTGTTAATTATGGTGTACACGTGTTTGGTAAAAATATCATCTTTGGTCGCTTTTATGCTTGGTCCTATAGCTAGCTGAACCACCCTGAATAATTGCGTAAGAGGACACAGCTTCCCGAATTAGTGGTTTTCTACTTGGAAAGAATGCGCGCGCGAGCACCAAGCCAAGAAAAGACACACGTTCTTCTCTTCTCTTGTCATGTTGTATCGCGTGCTGCGAGTCACTAGCGAGGAAGGGTGGCTTCAGACTGCCCTATCAGCTGGCATTGTTGTTTTAATTCATCTCTTACAGCACCTCATCAATTTCGGACGAAGACACTCGAGTTGAGAAGCGAGAACCTCGCCAACGGGTCGGTGCGCTTCACCTGGACATGGAGCAACGACGAATCGTCTTACTTGGCCGGATACTACTTTCACGCGAATTCCACGGAAGGGACATTTCGGGAGACATTGTCATCGGGGCGATTGGACTACACTCCTCACCAGCTGAGGGGATACACAACGTACGACATACTTCTCAGGCCGTTCTACTCAATGTACGAGTGGAACCGTCACCCTTTCCGAATCAGACTCCCGGCATCCGAGGGTACTCTGGGGAAGGCGGCCATACTCACGGTACGGACTCCGGCATTGGGTAAGCGTTTGAGAGAGAGAGAGAGAGAGAGAGAGAGAGATGAAACTTTATTCTGCAGCTCAAGTCCGAGCCGCGAAGTTATCAGTCCTCGGAGGAGGGGGGTGTCACACGGTCTTCCGACGGTGGCGGGCTTGGCGGAGGTGCACAAAGAGTTTCAATGCGGGCAGCCGAGAGGTACCACAGGGCTGCCCGTAGGTTTTCGGGTGGAGCGGCCCAGCTAGACCCCGAGTAGGGAACATCAGGGGGGAAGGGGTTGGTCGAAAGAAATGTGGAAGACGAGGTCGCCCGTACACAGCGGCAGTATGTATGTTCATTTTCCGGATAGCCACCGCATAACTGACAGTGCGGACGGCCTGGTGACTTCTGTGTGCAGTGGAGGAACAGATTACAGGGGAGGGACAATGTCTGCGCCTGTCTAATATATGCAGCGTGTCTTCTTGACTTGAATTTAGATGGGAGGGAAGTACCACTCTTGCTGTGCGGAGGTTGCCGAGATGTTCGCGGCGCCTTTTGTGATGCATTTGAGTTTGCAGGTGTTCCTGATCATTCCTGTCACGTATGCTTTTATTGAGTTACAAGCGCGATGCGGCTTGCGATAATTTTCTTCGTAAACATGTCCTTCAGTAAGGCGCCATTCTGTGCTTCCAGGCTACGTCTTTCCGCCACGCAAAAGCGTTTGGCCCGATAAAGCAGAACGTGTAGTTAGTTAGTAACAAGAAGCAAGTTGACAGACTTAACGTATGTATTTAATTACCAGTCGTTCAGAGTAACGAACACAAAGTGCGAAAAGTATTAACAGGGTCGATTAGTGGGCCTTAGAAATGCGTTGGCGTCGAATCCTTCGGTCTTGCGACATGTAGGATCAGCCAAATTCGCACGCTTTGCTCGTGCTTTAGACGCTCACAACACGATACTTTTCATGTCCAGACTGCTTTCACCAGCGGAATTTCGTACCGCAAAAAGTACACACTTTCAAACTGATTGCTCAGATTATAGTTTCCAGCCATCGCGTCATAACGACACCCTCGTTCAACCGATACTGCACCTGCCTGCGTACACCGGTCACAACGCTGTTCCTCAAGTGCTTAGGTGATTGTTGAAACCCAATGCAGTTCTTATAGTGCGAGGCCATTGAAGTTTCAAAGTGCCTGTCACATGTTGCCACCTCACAGGTTCTGGAAATTGGCGTTGACAACAAGTGTAAAAGCGTTCAATTTCGCAGCTCCGGGCGCACCTACGAAGATTGTGCCCTTGCCACCAACGGTTGACCAGCCGAACAGGTGGGGCGAGTTGGCTCTTGCAGTCACCGGACCGCAAGTGTGGAACAGCAAGCCTTTGGGCTTCCACCTACGCTGGGAGCCTGCGGTGGAGGGACAGACGGCCGGACGGGGCTTCACGTTTCCGTACTTAGCTTCGGGAACGACGCCCACAAACTACAACCTTAACGTCACCTTGTCACTAAGTCCTGGTCAAGAGTACACCGTGTTCGCCAGTGCACGTGGCCTGGGAGACTATGGAGAGGTCCTGGTGGGACCCGAGACGTCGGTAAAGATTGAAACCAGCAACATGGGCAAGTACATAGATAGTATGCCGTGATTGGTAGAAAACATTTCACTTTGAGAACCGTAAAGGTTTAAAGGTCTCGTCGATCAACCTAGTATACCTACTCGAACGTTAAGTCTTAAAGATGATAAAAATTAAAGGACAGACTACCCGACTTTTGTCCAGTATATTTTCTCTATTCCAAGTCAAAGGGCATCACTTACAACAGCTTAACCCGAAACGGTTTTGCTGATTGCGCCCTAAAACGACAGTCAAAATTTTTCCAGTGCACTCAAAAAGTACGTACTATGTAAGGAGCTTACGTCGCTTATTTAATCACCGGAACTTTTCTTTATAATCAGCTGTGTACGCAAAAAATCATTGATTTTTCATACCGTGTTTTCAATTATATGTTTTCTGGCATAATTCCTTTGTTTAATATCTGATGAACTCTGCATGCGCGTACTGTTTCATTTTGTTGACAAGATACTTTCTTCATGTGCCCTGCTATAAACCGTATATTTTGCATATGCTATATTCTGCTTTTCTTTGTATTCTTTCGTTTCTACACGCAGTGTAACTGAGTGCTTGCAATGTTATAAATGTATTAACTGCATGGGCCCGGTACTAGCATTATTGCTAAGGGCCCAGATGATCTCTCCAGTCTTCAGTCTTCTGTACACCCATCTTTGAAGAAATAAAGAATTAAATGAATGAAATGAAATGAAATCGCAATTTTTAGGTCTACCAGCCATGCACGTCCCCCCAAAATGAATGCTGAAAACCATAGCTGTGAGCCATGCTGGAACCGCTGCGACATGCTTTTAACCGCACGTGAGGTTAAAAGAGGTATTTAAAAACTTGTCTCCGGCTTAAACAACAATAATGTGCAACCTTACCTATTCCTTCATGCGGTGTTTGGTTCACGCTTTGAAATCGACAGAGTTATTTGCACACGTAAGGTAGTGTCACGTTTAAGCAGTACCCGCCGCCACCTTTCCGATTGCACAAATTTTAGTAAAAATTAAAAATGTTTTCCGCCTCTTTATTTAGAAATCTGTTCCGGTTATCCCACTATATAAAACGATGGCTTTCATATGAGCTGGAGGACATGCGCTCCATAAAAATTGGTTGTCTGTCTCAGATATTTGAGAGCAGTGCTCTTATTGCTTCAAAGTAGTCCACGGCCAAGCACGGCCAAGCGATGTACCACTAACCAGAAAAAAACAAACGTGGCCTAGAAAACAATTGCCTATTTTCGGACCCAATGAATTCAAGTTAGCAAATTATGACACGAGGACAAACGTTTTTCAAGCGCAGTGAATTAAAATTAAGAGGAAGATGTGGGACTGTCCCACACAGCTGATGTCTATAGCAGGCAAGCGGTGCACCATACCAATACCGTACTGAACACTCATTGAAACGTCCACAGCCGAGAGATTACATACTTGGACGCAGTGTGCAAAGAGAGCTGACCATGGCAGAAGCTAGCAATTAGAAGCGTACTCGAAAGCCTTTCGCAATGCCTAGAAGGACCAACAGCTGGTAGCGGAGGTAGTAGTCGAACCTCGTTTTTGCAAAGCCATGCTTTTCTAATTTCCCAGAATATCGGAGAAATTCAGATGCCCCTGGTATTTTTAAGATTATTTTTAAGGGTATTTTTAAGATTATATTCCAAGGTTATTTCATTAATTGATTTGTGGCGTCCCGTTGACTTCGTTCCTCCGAGGTTTCACTAGCGATACCTTACCATTCTACCTTAAGCGATACCAACCTTGATTCTGCATAACTGGCATAACCTGTTTCCCTCTAAGGTGTCTTGTACAACTTCTGCCTCAAAGATGCAGATATGCGTTACGTTTATCCTTAGTGCCGTCATTTTTTGTACAATTCTCAGCTCCCAAGTACCTCCTGGAAAACACCGTCCAGCTCGCTAGCCAGACCTTCCCCAACGGATCGCTGATTTTCTCCTGGACGTGGTCTAAGGGCAGCAAGCCAGCCGAACTAGGTGGTTTCCATTTTCGAAGCGTCTCGGACGTGCACACGTTCCAGACAACGCTGTCAAAAGACGACACCCACTTTTGCCCCGCCTTATTGCGACCCTACACTGAGTACGAGATTATGCTAAAGCCCTTCTACGTGCTGAATGGCTCGGTGATTGACACGGAGAAGCTCGGCAAGCCAGCCAGGATAAGCATGCGAACGCCAGCCGGAGGTAAGGATGCATGTGGAGGAAAAAGTTGTGCAGATTGAAACAAACTGCGTGTTCCTGATGAGCAAAAAAAGAAGCACAACTGCAGTCATTCCTTGTTGCACTTCGCTTAGATTTTAAAGTTGCAAATTTCCGTGAACTTTATGTACTTAAAGCTGCCGACGGATTAAGCAGAGATAACCTCCATGTTTAATACCCCATGTGTCTTGTTCTATGCGTTATAATACGGTTGACTTTCATTATTACTGCCCCATCACCACTGAAAGAGACGGTGATTATTAAACTTGAATATATGCATCAAAATATGGGGTAGGATCCACATTCTCATTGGAGTCATCTGCTGCAACGACCCTTTCCACGAGCCTAAGCATTAGAGAGTTCATCTCGGGTTTCGCGGAAACAAAAACACGGCATCTACTGTGTCACTTCTACACGGCGTCGCCTCCAATCGATACGCAATTCGTTTGAAAAGCGCGCGCTTTTGTTTCAGCGCCAGGTGCCCCAACCGCTCTCATGGTGTTGCCAACTAACGCCACGTCCAAACAGAGCGGCCAGCTGCCGCTTTCCATCTTCGAACCCGTGGCATGGAATTCGAAGCCGCTGAGCTTTCACCTTCGCTGGGAACCCGCGGAGGAAGAAGGACAGGCTGGACTGGAGATTTCAATTCCTGCCATGGCTGCCAACGAGACGAAGAGAAATCGTGGCGTAAATGTCACGCTTTTGTTGAAGCCAGGCCGTGAGTACACTGTATTCGCCAGTGCACGTGGCCTCGGTGACAACGGTGAAGTGTACGTGGGACCAGAGACGCCGGTGAAAGTGGAAACAACTCCACTAGGCAAGTAACAATGAAATGAGAGCAGTTTGAAACAAAATTTAATCAATCGAAACGCAAAGCAAATAAGTATGACCGCTTCAGCACTTATGGCTATGAAGGAAAAGTCGAGATAGCAATTTCCTTTGATGAACGGAGAAAATGCTGCAGAAACCCTACTTGAGATCCTGGCCATGGTTCAAACGGTGTAGAAAGGTTCAAAGATTCATTTTAATACAAGTGTTGTTTACGAATAATGAAGCATGGTGTTTCCAGGGTTACAAGACTGAAATTAGGGAGCAACGAATGCAATGGACAGTCAAACAAAGCGCTGCGTACAGTTTACTTTGGCAAATGTTATTGTGTAAGCGATACAAAAAACAAGAGCTGACCCAGAAAATATTGTTTCCAGGAAAGTTATTTGGACTGTAGTTTTCAGGAAAGAGCGTTTGTAACTTTCTTTTCTTTCCTCGCCATCATCCCTCACAGCACCCGTTGACTTCACAGCGGAATTGGTGGACCCAAGCAAAGTCATTCTTACGTGGAGTGCGGCAAGCCCGGCAAGATCATTTCAGGCAAGTTGAAACTCGATGGGTCATTAGGCCACTGGATTCGCAGTTTCATCAAACAACGAAATAAGATAAGAAACGTGAGCGCCAAATATAGCACGACGCGATATATCTGGATGTGATAGCAATGAACAGCAGGAAATATTGTTGGAAGCATTATAATGGAACACAGATGGACACTCCGCTGACCAAGAGCTAATGGAGAACTGGATTACTGATCTATAGAAATACGTAGCGACCACGTTGCTACGTAGACTCGCACATGTTCATCATCATCATCATCATCATCACCAGCCCATCTATTCCGACTGCAGGGTAAAAGCCCGCAGTGGGGGTAGATAATGCGGCGATAATAATACATCCCGTTTATAAGCAGCCTACATAAAGCAAATTGATAAGGGGCTGCATAATGTGGAACACGAAAGTATAAACCAGAACACGCAAAATCAGAAAATGCTATTCCCGGAGGCCGAATAATGGCGCACTATTAGCAGATTTGAAAAACCAGATTTCCCAGCTTTGTTACCGGCACTATTAGCATATTTGAAAAACCAGACTTCCCAGCTTTGTTACCGTGATTAATGCACGCGTCGACTTTATCTGCATGGATAGAGATATCGCTATTTGTGTATTCTGGTTCATATTTTGGGGTTCGCGTTCATTAGTGTTGTGTTGTGTGGTGTGGTTCTGTTCATACCGCCGCGTGGCGCACGATACTGGGGTGGCCGGTTTCCAATATCATCATCAGTGGCCGCATCCCGGTTGTGAATGGCAGGTGGCGGGAATGGGGGCTCTCTTTTCCGTGGGTACGAGGTAGCGTCTGCGTCTCTCTGCCACGTATGGTGACTCGGTGGGCAACGGATACAATAAAATGGCGACGAGGTAACCCTTTTCGGCTGCAGGCGGAACGCCACGTCACTACTCAAGTACGGCATATTGCAATCTTTTTCAATGGCACTGACGCCGCCGCCGCCGTTTCTACCAACACCGGGAAAGCCCGCCATACCGTGGACGCAATGGCGTCGGATGTTTGAGAACTATCTCGTAGCGTCGGCAAGCGACGCGTACCTGCCAGCACGCCGCAAGGCGCTCCTTCTACATTGCCTGGGGGTCGAGGGACAACGAATCTACTACACGCTACCAGAGAAGCAACCTACGGTGGACGACGACGAATTCAAGACTGCTCTACAGACGCTCGAGGCCTACTACGCAGCAAGTACTAACGTTGTCATTGAACGCCAGCGGTTTGGTCAACGCGTTCAGTTGCCGGGTGAGACCGCGGACAGGTTTGTTTCTTCGCTGCGAGAGCTTTCACTTTCCTGCGCCTTTAATGACAGGGTCGACGAGTTCATACGCGACCAACTCGTCGTTAAGACGAGCAACCCCGTACTTCGGGAGCGGCTACTTTTGGAAGGCTCCTCATTGACGTTGTACAGAGCCCTCACAATTGCTCGGAGTATCGAAGAAGCTGCAAAATATTCCAAGGAGTTGTCATCAGCTAGCCCTGCAGGGTAAGTGCAAAAAGTGGATAAGCTTTTGGCGCCAGGGCCAGCCGAACGTACTCGTCGGGACAAAATAGTAGGACTTGCTTTCGCTGCGGCTCTGCGAAACACTTAGCCAATTCCAGTATAGGCAAAGCAAGGAACAAGACCTGCAACAACTGCGGCAAGGTAGGCCATTTCGAGAGAGTCTGTCGTAGCGAGAAGCGTAGCAAGGAGTCCCTCGCTGTTCAAGAAGTCCAGCACCACGATCCAACAGCTCTCAGCGTACTGCAACTTAACGGGGAACAGAGCACCGGAGTGCGCATACAAGTACAGGTTCAAGAAACTCTCGTCGATTTCCTCATGGACACGGTTTCTGCAGTTTCAATTCTTGCTGCTGACAGGTACAGAAAACTGAGGCCTCCACCACCACTCCAGCCAACATCGGCGACATTGCTCGATTTTTCACGCAGAAAAATCAACATTCAAGGATGCTTCGCCACTCCAGTCCAGTATCGGAACCGGCATGCTCAACTTGTTTTCTACGTGGTACCACAAGGCACAAAGCTCCTGGGCATCGACGCCATCAACACACTGCAACTACAGACAAATGGTACGTCACTAAGCTGCTTCCACACTTCTTCTAAACCGGAAGGGCTCTCTCCTGATCTGCTATCCCAGTTATCTGACCTGTTTGACGGGAATTTCGGTCTTGCAAAGGGCTTCGTGCATAAAGTCAAGATACGCAAGGGTGTTGCTCCTGTAAGCGCTAAACTACGACGCTTGCCGTTTGCGGTGAAGGAATCTGTGGAAGCTGAACTGAATCGGCTAGAACAGGCAGATGTGATTGAGAAAATTGACAGTTCCCCTTGGGTCTCCCCAATAGTTGTAACGAGGAAAAAGAACGGGAAAATTAGGATATGTGTAGACCTGCGGGAGCCTAACAAAGCAATCATTGTGGACTCCTTTCCCCTTCGCCACACTGAAGAGTTGCTACACAAGCTGCATGGTGCAAAGTTCTTTTCAAGACTGGATTTGGCCTCGGCCTATCATCAATTGATTCTTAGCCCAGACAGCAGGGACCTGACTGCTTTCATCACACAGCATGGGCTGTACAGGTACAAGCGTGTCTGTTTTGGACTCGCTCCGGCACCAGCTGCTTTCCACAGAATGATGACTACAATCTTACAAGGCTGCAGAAATACTCTCTGCTACATTGACGACATTGGTGTGTTTGGGTGCACAAAGGAAGAGCACGACGCCGCCTTCGGCAGGTTTTGAAGTGCATTGCCCATGCTGGGCTAAAACTGAATGACAAGTGCATTTTCAGAGTGAAGGAGCTTGACATTTTGGGTCACAGAGTGACCGAAGAAGTGGTTCGCCCACTTGTGAGCAATGTAGAGGCCATCCAGACAGTTCCAGCCCCGACAAATGTCGCAACATTGCGCTCTTTCCTTGGCATGGTTGGGTATTATGCAAAATTCATACCGCACTATGCTAATCTCGTTGAGCCTCTACGACAGCTGTTACGGAAGAGAGTAGGTTTCGCTTGGACGCCGGAAAGGCAAGCCTGTTTTGACCAGCTGAAGCTCCTCTTGACAAGTAACTGCTTACAGCTTTTTGACCCTGCTCTGGAAATAGTGGTTCAACAGATGCTTTTGGCTGGCATAGGAGCTGTACTCCAGCAACAGAAGGGTGATGACTTGCATACCATCGCTTTTGCATCAAGGCGCCTAACACCGGCTGAAGCCAAGTACTCTGTAGGCGACTGGAAGCACTAGCCTGCATGTGCGCATGTGAGCACTGGAAAAGGTACCTTTAGGGCAGGCACTTCACGTTACGTACAGACCATCAGGCACTGGTGACGCTGCTCGGTGCAAATGGAGCGGGCCGTCAACCTTTCAGGATTGCCAGATGGCATGCCAGACTGCTGGCATACAACTACACAATAGAATACAAGAAGGGCAGTGAAAACACTGTTTGCAGGTGCCCTTTCCCGGTTACCGCAGGAGAAGTATGGAGCCCGTCCGGAGCCGGAAGATGCTGTTTGCTTTGTTTCTTCATGTTTAACTCACGAGGAATCTGTAACTGCAACTGCGCAGGATTCTGTACTTTGCCAAGTGATGCAGTGGACAACGTCCAGGTGGCCATTAGCCAAGACGCTGTCTCCAGAAGCAATGCCTTTCTGCAGGGTTCGGGACGAACTGTCAGTGAAGAATGACCTGCTGTTCCGAGGGGAACAGTTCGTGGTACCTTCTTCGTTGGTGAGCAGACTTCTGGATATCGCCCATGAATCACACCCAGGCATCACGCGTACAAAGCAACGACTCCGAGAAAAATACTGGTGGCCTGGAATGAACAAGCACGTCGAACAGCTGATCAAGTCTTGTGTCGTTTGTCAGTCTGTTGACAAATCAGCAAAACCAGTTGTGCCGCTAATGCAGCCGGTACCATTTCCTTCAGCACCATGGGAGAAGATAAGCATCGACATCGTTGGTCCTTTCGCAAGGGCTCCTCAGGACTGTCGTTTTGCCATTACTTTAGTAGACTACTTCAGCAATTGCCAGAAGTAGGGTTCACCTCCAATGTCACTTCAGCGACGACCACGTCCTTTTTGCGGAGTATATTTAGCCGTGAAGGCTATCCGAAGGAGATAGTGAGTGACCATGGACCACAATTTCCATCCGTCGAGTTTGAAGAATTCTTGCGCAATAGAGGTATCCACCACACATTCTCGGCAGTCTATCATCCACAGTCCAACGGACAAGTGGAACGTTTTAATCGTGTGTTAAAGGACTACGTTCAGGTGTGTCTGGAGGAACACCGCCCACTAAAGGAGGCTGTCACAGAGTACCTTGGTATCTACCACTGCACCCCGCATGCAACTACGGGTCAGAAACATACTGTTCTACACGGCCGTCACCCAAGGACCAGACTCGATCTCGCTGCAGGACCGACTGGAAGTGTTCCTGAGGTCGGAGGCGTGGAGCTTCAAGCCGTCAAGTAAAGGGTAACTCGGAAACAGCTTGCAAGCAAGCGCTATACGGATCGACGTCGTGCAGCCAAACATTCGCCATTGAGCGCAGGACAAGCAGCTCGGATTAAGCTACCGGCACATGTGCCAAAGGGTTCCCCATCGTAGTCACCTCCTTTCACCGTGGTTCGGCGCCAACATGAGGACACGTACGAGCTGAGCGACGGTCGCGTTTGGAATCATGAGCGGCTGATTCCATACACTGCAGCCTGGAATCCTGCGACAGAGGCAACCTGCGTTTCCCCTGGGACTCCCGGCTCCACCGCAGCACAGCCCCGGAGTGCCCAGATGTTCCAGCCACTTAATACCCCGGCCAGCACCGACAGAACGGCAGTTCCAACTTCAACTGCAAGTACTGGTGTGCCGAGTGCTGATGTCACGGACATGAGTGTAACAATGAACGTGTCGGGAGGGACCGAGACAAGTGCTGAAAGTTAGGCTCTACGGCGATCCACCAGAGATATGACTTATGAGACAATGCAGTGACTGTGCGTGCCCCTTTTTGGGAGGAGGGGATGTTGTGTTGTGTGACGGTGTGCGGCCCCTTTTTTGGGGAGGGGGGTGTTGTGTTGTGTAATGTAGTTCTGTTTATGCCGCCGGGTGGCGCACGATACTGCGGTGGCCGGTTTCCAATATCATCACCAGTGGCCGCAGCCCGGTTGTGAATGGCAGGTGGCGGGGATGGGGGCTCTCTTCCGTGGGTACGAGGTAGCGTCTGCGTCTCTCTGCCACGTATGGTGACTCGGTGGGCGGCGAATGCAACAATTAGTCCATGACTGTACAAGTTTTCACACATCTCATAGCGAAAATAGCACTTACAGAGTGCGTGCACGTGTGTGTGGCCGCATGTGAGGAGAGAGAGTGAACAAGTTTACTGCAAAAAGCGATGGGGAAAAGTCCCGCTTGAGGGGTTCTTCCAAAATCCTTTGTGCTCTTCCAGCCTCAACAACCCCCAACACCAGCAGGCGCATATTATTGAAGTCGGAGCTGGTAAGAGCTCTCTCCCAACGTTTGTAAGAATTCGAGGGATTGCACAAATGTAGTGGGGCGTGGGCGCTGCCCCTACAGTGCGAAAGAGCGTCCCTGGGGCTTCGCAGAAGAGTCATAGCGGGGAATATACGGTGTGGGGCAATATTTCGCCTTTACTGGAGTAGGGGAAGGTATTTGGCAGGAGTGCACGGAGCTTGTGTTCCTTCCCTTTCGTTAGGTTTTAATGCGGTGCAGGGTAGCTGGTACATTTTAATTTAAAGTGCTGTGTTTGCGCGGGATGCGAGATCAACGGGATCTGCCTATCCTTCCCGCTTCCCGGGTCCTGGAGAGATAACTCTCGGGCCATTAGATGAATGGTTTCGTTGCCCGGGACGCGTTACTGTTATCCATAGCACGAAAAGACCTGTCACGTGGGTACTCTGTACAGCCAAGTGTTTGGAAATACGCACCCGGTACGGCGGAGTTGGCAACTACCGACATTATCATAATGTATCAGTCTGGTATATTTCGGCAGTTGATTTATTTGACATGTCATCCGGTGAATTCGACAGCACGAGAAGTTACGGAACGCCTGCTGCAAATCTGTGATTATTACTTTGGCTGTAGTTTGCGTTATAGCGACAGCGATGGCCGCTTCTTCCGCTTGTGAAAGGTCCTATCCAGGAAGGATGAGGCAGGTGACATGCTTAATGGGCTGAACAACTACTACTGTCATTGCTTTTATGCCGGGATAAAAAGATGCGCTCATGTATACTGCGGCTGGTTCCTTCACGTAGCATGTGTATATGGCCTCGTTTCCTGCTTGCCTGTGGTAACTGTGACGCAAGACCGGCGAGCGGAGTGGCGTGCACTTCATGCGAACTTAACACCAACTCAAGATGCTGTTAGACGCAGGAGACAACGGGCAGTTTTTATTCATCGGAGATGACTGTGTCAAAAAGGTAACGATGGTTTCAAGAGGGCCACCAAGCGGTTTGTTCCCCACTTCAAAATGTCACTGCCCATGTAAAGCAAAACATGACATTGACTCGCGCAGAAAGTTCTCTCTTGAGAACCGATTAGGATAGGCCTTCGTGCTGTACCGGATGTTCAATGCTAACAATTATTATCCATGTTGCGTTCTACACTTTTCAGGTTACTGTGACAGACTGCAGAAGGTCGGAACACGAGTGTAATAACGAGAACGACGAAAAAACGTTGCAACTTGAACGCTCACACTCGGTAAGAGACTGTTTTATGCTGGCTAGAAGGTAGGGCCTGAGGAGCCGTCACCTCCACGCAGTCGCCTTGTCACGCTGCTGGAACCTTACCAGTTTCCACTTAACTTGGCATCTCACTCACCTATTCCACAGCTGATGTGCATGGGTGATGTAAACAAAATAACTAAATATAAAATGAAAAAAACAGCCACCGCATGTACATGTAACCCTCAACTTTGTGGTCACCAGCGCTACGCAAAAGCCTCGGAGCTGACATGGCTAGCACCGCTCGAGCTGTTCTTTAACCTTTACATCCAGACCATTAAAATCAAAGAAGATCTGTTGATTGATCATGAGGAATGCGTGAGCAGCTCAATCCTTCCTTTGTTCAGCATATTCGGCATACCGTAGCCATCGAACACACTGCATAATATTTTGCTATGGTTGTGGCTTGGGCGAGTTGGTGCGTGATTAACGAAGAGGGGAACGACGCACAACGGACGAAGTGCAAGACTGAAAAATGACAACCACAAGCCTTGAGTTACAATTGACTTATTTTTTACGATTGCGGCGAACTAGGCAAGTTGGTGAATGTTCATGGTGAAAACAGCGCATCCATGACGAAGACAGCGCCGTGTTTGTGTTTTTTCCCTTCTCTGTCTTCGTCTTGGAGCCTAAGAACAAAAACATTCAAAGCTGCTTGGCTGTCCTGTTAATTTCTTTTTTTTTCCTCGGTGATATTGATTCCGCTACAGATCGTAAGAGCTGTTTAGGGTACCACGCTAACTTAAATCCGGCAACGTGTTTACAAAAGCCGTCTTCCATAAAGTAAAAACATGATTTGCTGAATAGAATTTTTTTTTATATCTGGAGCTTCACTTTTTGCGCAATCACATCTGCTGGGCCAGCCAGCTGTACCACGTGCCAGCAAACCACTTCTACCTTTCGATTTTTCTCATTCTAAGCTCGTCCAAAGGCCTGTCATAACAATCTCCGATTCCTTACATGCATCGGATAGCCCACAACTTGAAAAGGATAGCACAGCGAACTAGTGAGAGAGTTGTATTTTTTGCGCCCATAAAACTCTCCGCCATGTGTTTGAGAATTAATGAAACCAAAAAAAAACGGTGCAGTCTTGCTCCATAAAGCACGAAAATCGTTTTGTTAACTGAGTTGAAGGCATCGTACATTCGGTCGCGCTGTCTTGCGGGAAAAAATACGCAGGCCAAAGGGGAAGATGTCTTAATTATAGATTAAAATAACATCGCTACAATGCAAACAAAGCGATTACAGGCCACTTAGGTGTTCATTATGGCGATTGCAGTGGCTGTTCTCCAATCTTCCGCCAGACCCACCGCGGTGGCTCAGTGAATATGGCGTTGTGCTGCTGAGGCCAAGGACGTGGTTTCAATTCCCGGTCGCGGAGGTCGCTTTTCTGATGGAGGCGAAAAACGAGAACGCCTGTGCGTTCGAGATTTTGCCGCGCGTTAAAGATTCCCAGGTCGTCAAAATTAATACGGAGACCATACGGTGCGCCTCATCGCCTGTGTTCACCGGCGCGCTGAACTTCATACTCAGTCAAACAATCAGTCAAAAACGAAACTAGAGAAATCATTGAGGCCGCAGAAATAGAGCGCTAAAAATTGTATCAGTAAGCCCTCGTTATCCCTCTCCCATAAAAGAAGTTCCTTGTATGGCCCACAAATAGTTCTGCACGTGCTTGTGGCGCGTGACGATGGCGCAGTGTGACGCCTGTATGGGTTATCTTTACCAATTGTGTTGTCCTATTTTCCCTTTTTATTTTTTGTTATTCTCAACGTAATTATGCGACATGCCGAAAAATAAAATTCAGTTGTAGGTCAGTGCTTGGGATTGTCATTTTTTCTTAGTCTTGTGTTTCTTCCGTTGGGCGCTGTTCTCCTGTTTGTTAAGTATTCTTTTGTTGTCTACTCTGCCCTGCAGTAGCCGCACACTCCGTTTCCCAGTAGCATGAACGGCAACGAACAGTTACAATACGGACGCCTAGTTCGACGCTTATACGTGGTATGGAGTGCGGCGCGCTACGGCGCCGCACTCCACTACGGCGCGCCTCATCGCCTGCGTTGCGTCGGCGCGTTAAACCCTACAAACAACAACTTATCTATTGCTTACTCAATTAAAACAACATAAAGAAAAACAATAAAGAAGCATCACTCAAGGTACACCCTTTGTCAAAATGTTCTAGGCCAGGCCTAACCGTTCTCTACCCCAGATAACTCAAATAATAAGCTTTAACTTTAAAAGTGGCAAAATATTGTGTGACAGTAAGAACGACATGAGTTTTTTTTTTTTTTTTTTCTAGCGTTCCGGCATAAAACGTTCCAGCCTCACTCCGGACGTACTCTTGTACATTGAATTTTTTGCGGCCTGCGCACTTTCGACTTGGCATAGAGAATTTTAACATGCCTGTAAGTGGCCGGCTGAGGCGAGCCGTTTTAACAAGAGCCTCTGTAACGGAATGCAGAGCACCACACTGTGGGAACGTGCGAAGATTAGTATGTCAAAGCTCTAAGCAAAGCATAAAAATAGCAAAAAATGTTACCCGTTAGCAAAGTGAAATTAACGGAATTGTATTTTCACGATGTAACTCTCCATCCCAAAAGAAGACGGAAAACTAAGGGGCTTAACTAAGTCGAAGAAATTCTAAGTTAGAGGGAAGACAACTCAGTTCTTTCCCTTGCCCAGAAGGTCAGTGAGACAGTATTTTTTGAATATTTGAACCTTTCACGTTGAGCTCTTCAGAAATCGCTGCGCGTTCATTTTCGGAAGGTTCAAGTCTCGGTTGTTCTTTTTATTGCCTAAAGAATAATAATGCGAACGGCTAATAAGAGTTTTCCATTTATATGAACGTCACGGTGGCAGGAATCGAGTGGACGAATGGCGAATCTTCACAGCACCGCCTCCCAGTTTCAATCTTCCGAGTGAATTTCGTGAGCAACCTGCTGATTCTAGTAGCGAAAATAGGAGCAGTATTATAGCATAGGACTGCACACGTGGCCTATGCTGCAAAGCACACTACGGGGACTCATCGCATCGTACGCATTTCTGCGCATGCTTTTTCGTAATGTTATTGCGGGTTTATATAATCTTTATTTTATTCAGTTAATAAAAAA
Source organism: Haemaphysalis longicornis (assembly GCF_048455015.1). Lineage (NCBI taxonomy): Eukaryota > Metazoa > Arthropoda > Arachnida > Ixodida > Ixodidae > Haemaphysalis > Haemaphysalis longicornis. Next base: position 2,335,395 of record NW_027526346.1, read on the forward strand.
CCGTGTTTATGTGCATTTAATGAACGTGCTTCTTATATAACAAGTGGCAACAACCCGTGTTGAAACTCCTCTTCATCCTGCATGATTAAAAAGCAAAGTTTATCGTGCAGATCACGGTAGCACCAACAACTGAGTCCTGCGTCCTCGGGGTTTAAAAAATGTTCGTTATTACTGTCTTTATTTTTAAATGTTTTCAAAAGCGTACCCAGTCTAAAATGCCAACAGGTATACCGCGAAAACCTAACAAGAACTCCTGTCGTACGACAAAAAACTTTGTTTTGACAACAGAAGCCCTGTTGTTACCGCAATCCCATCTGTTGTTACGACACACATTTCTGGCGTAACGACAGAATCAATTTTCTCAAAGACAAACATTTCTGTAGTCGCAACAGAACTGGCATTTACGATGACATTCAAACCATGTGCAACTACTGATGGAACATCAGGATGACGACAAGACAAAATTCGGCGCGACACAACATCGCAATCAGGACAGGAATACGACACACGACAGAACATCAGGATCACGACACGACAAGAATACGACAAGACGACACGCGAAAACACGACAAACTGCCGATATTTTTCTTATCGTCATTTTCGACTTGGTACCGTCTTGTTACTTCTTCCACAGGCTTCCCCAGCTGTTGATGCGAACCAGACCATGCACAACTTATTCGGAGATCCAACCGGATTGCCGGTTGATATGTTTGTCGTGCGTTCTATACCTAAAGAGGCCGCTGGCACCTTGACCGACCTCAACACGGACATCAGTATTGACGGCAGTGCCCTGCCGTCATCGTCCTACAGCCTCCCAGTATTCGGCCTCACGCCATCCAAAGAGTATGCAGCCCGTGTCAAGGCATGCGCACGTGACACCTGCAGCGATGAAGTCGGAACGGTGTTCCAAACTCCACCGTCAGGTGATACAAACAAGGCGTATTTCATTAACATAGCTGCTAGGCAAGTTGGTGCATTATGATTGAAAAATAGAGCGCGACTTGGACAACGACACTCACGAGAAGAACGACGGGATAAGCGCTCGCTTGCAACTAACATTTGTTTAAGCATCGTCTCATATTTATACATGTATCATTAGCAGCATTCGCACTAGGGTCCACTAAATGGAAAGCATCAAACCGATGGACGCGATCAAAGTGACGTTTTCAAAAACTCAAACTCGCTGGCACGCAAAAGCACAGATGTATCGCTGACACACTTGCCCCCTTTCTGCTTAATATAAAACGTTTCCAAGAGCTCCCTCACCACTGTATTATCACTCCTGCCGAGAATTCTAATCTGCTCTGAGAAAGGTATGCATTTTTCCAAAGGACTGACAGGCCTGCAATCTTCGCAAAGCGTGGGTAAATGCGCGCGCGTATTATTGTTAAGAGAAGAACTATGCTCGCGTGCACGGTCATTCACTGCCCGTCTGGCCGATGCAGGCCTCCCCGCATGACAGCGGTACCTCGTAAACTACCCCGACGTCACAGGACACACAGCGCTTGGCATGCTTCTTTTCGCATTTTTTTCGGTTTGGGCTTGCCGTAAATTTGCGCACACACACCGGCCGAGTATAAATATGAGACGATGCTTCAATAAATGTTAGTTGCAAGTGAGCGCTCGGGGAGGCCCTGCAGATCACCACGACCCTCCGCGGGGTCCGCAACAAGCGGACCACACCACCCCAGGCCATCCGCCAAGAGGCGGCCGTCCTGCTGCAGGACAAGCTGAGCAGCTACCTGCATCTCTTCACGGACGGCTCCGTCAAGCACAGCACGTGCGAGGGGGCGGCTGCGTGCGTGGTGCCTGAGCTGGGAGCCAGCCGGAGCTGCCGCCTGCCCTTCCCCACTTCCTCCACACGGGCGGAGCTGGCAGCGCTGCACCTGGCCGCCGACCTCCTCCTCGAAAGGGGGCCCCATAACCACCCCGGGGCGGTCATCCTCACGGACTCCAGGACTGCCCTGCTGCGGCTGCACGCGGCCGATCAACCCACCAACAGCAGCGGCTACCCGGAGCGCTCCCTTGCAATCAAGCTGCGCACTGTGGCCTCCCGAGGCTGCGACCTGCGGCTCCACTGGCTGCCGGGCCACAGTGGCATCCGGGGCAACGAAGACGCCGACGCCCGCGCCAGGGAGGCCCACCAGGAGGGCACCCCAGTCTCCGATGACGTCACCGCGTTCGACGAGGCCCGCACTGCCCTGGCCCGCATGGTGCAGACGATGCACCCCGACCCTCGGGTCGTGAGCGGCCTGGCGCCCAGACCGTTGCCCGCACGCATCAGCAGGGACGCCCGCTGCCTGCTTCTCCGCATGCGGCTGAACTGCTGCAATGTGGCGGAGCGTCTGCACCGGCACGGCCGCAAGGACTCCCCTACATGTGCGGACTGTTCCGAACTGGAGACGCTCGAGCACCTACTCTGCTTCTGCCCCCACCACGCAGGCCCGAGAGCAGAGCTCCACCGAGCGCTCCAGCGTCGAGGCCTTCCCAGCGCCGACATGGAGGACCTTCTGTTCCCGAAGGGACCTGCGGCAACCCAACGGGAAGTGTTCACTTATCTGCTTCACTTCCTGGAGACGACCGGCCTCACGCAGCGGCTGTAGCCCGGAGTGCAGTGATTGACTGGTGTGCCCGGACTGACAGCGTTCTAGGACTGACAGCTCTCTTTATACCTTTCTCTCTATCTCTCTCTCTACTTTATCCTATCACTCCCCCTCTACTTCCCTTCCCCTGCACTGGGTTGTATGCAGGTGAGCTCCCTGCCGAGCTCAAAATATCCCCAGTGAATTTCCTTTCATTTTCCCGTCGCGAACCACAACCACCACCACCAAGTGAGCGCTTGTCCCGTCGTCCTTCTTTACTGTCGTTGTCCAAGTCGCGCTCTATTTTTCAATCAAGGCGTACTTTTTTCAAACTCAGGAAAGTTCATTGTTAACATTGTGCATTTTGCCTCGGAAAAATTTTCGTAAAGGATGAAGCACATGGGCGGAGAAAGACGCGTTTCCGCATGCGTCCACCTTCTCCAAAACCGGTCCTGCAGCCTTCCTGCGTGTTCCTCATGACCGCTGCAAGGCCGGTTTCCGGAAATGGAAAACGCGTGCGGAAACGTGGCGTTATCCGCACATGTGTTTCGCCCTGAAGCGCAATTCTGGGGTCGTTTGCCTGTGCCTACCCCCTGCCGCAGATATGAAAACGTGTACGCGAGTCATCCTCACTGCTTGATTTATTTCTCAGTGTTAGGTTTAGTTAGTTTATTACGATTGCCTCTGAGTCATTTTATTGTCTAGTATCACGACATAAATCATGCATAAAAGGATACAAATGTGTCAACATGCTGCCTCAATTGTAAAAAGTACATTTTTTTCTATTTGCAGGAAAGGCGAGGATAATATTTATTGATAAGCCAACAGTTAGGCACTCCGGACAGCGAACGCATCTATTGTTGCATATTCAGATAACAGCCGTCACATAATTTTTCAAGTCATTTTCAGACTCATCGAGATTACTCAAACAGCACTCAAATTTTGTAAAGAGGTTTTGGTCGTGGTAAACGCGCACCTTCCGGCATTTTGGGGTTTTATCCACTGTTCTGTGGTATAATATCGGCTCAATACTTACATTACTACACTGTATTAAAAATACTTTCCATTCATGTTTAACCAGTTGTTACAACAATGAAATGTTGTGTAAGCCTGCACAGCTTTGTATCATGTTGTTTAGAGCGATTTCGCTGTGTTCTTTTTATCGCAGTCATACCCGTACCAAAGGTCACGAAGGTTTTGTCCAATGACTCCAAGTCAATCTACATGGAATGGAAGTGCCCTTTCATGGAGCAATTATTGGAGCTGAGTCCGGAGTTCCAAGTGAGGGTTCGCGCACCTGGCTTTTTCAGGATTGTTTCAACGGCCGAAAAAGCGCTTGCAATAGGAAATCTTAGTAATGGCACGTCGTTTGAAGTCGAAGTGCGGATGTCTCTGGAAGTCGCTCCGGGAAAGAGGAAGTACGGCGGTCCGGCAAAAGCCACGATATGCACTTGGTCGGACGGTAAGCGCCCCAAAATAAAATACCAGCCCGTTATTTCCTGCTTTTGCTACTGTCAGAATCACCACAGTGAATTTTTATGACCATTTCTGAGAGTGGTAGCACCTACTTGCTGCCAATAGAGTCCCTGAAGTGTAAGCGCCTGATTCCTTTGGGTACAAAATTTGGAGATTTCAAACTGTATTTGACCTGGCTCAAATTATTACCGTGAATTTCCTCACTGACAATAAGAATTGTTCGCATTAAACGAATTTCGGCATGGTGCTCTGGTAGCCTGGCATACTGTGAATAGCTTTGAAACTGCAGGTATCTTCTCTAGTACATGTTAGGCTGCCTAAAGTTTTCGAAAAACTAAACACGAATAGCTCACTCGCGGTCCATCATGGTGCCTGAAAATCCTTTCAAACTTCAAGTTTCGATTGCGGCAACCACCAAAATTTTCACACTTTTATAGTGAAAGTGTGAAAATTTGCCCGCGACATTTTATAAAACGAGGAGCTAACTTTCTTACCAGATTAGATGCAACTGGTTCGGATTATCTGTATTTTACAACGCCTTGCTCACCTTTCTCTTATTTTCTATGCCTGTGACGTATAATCACTTCATTTTCGCTCACTTTTGAATATGCTGTCTGCTACTCTGATTTTTCGGTCTCGTGCGTGCACACTTACTCCAAAGTGTAGCTTTATGTCAGCAAATGCAATTACGAACACGCCTGTTTAGCTGGACATCATGATCTGTTTCCAACCTTGTTGTACTTATAGTGTACACTAGATTTACACTGTAAGTGTACATTGTAAGTAACAAGCTATATGTACACTTTAAGTACAACACTGTAGTGTACAACAAGTTACACTGTAGTGTAAAACTAGTGTACACTGTAAGTAGACTGTCCTTACAGTGTACACTAGTACACTACAGTGTACACTAGTACACTACAGTGTACACTACAGTGTACACTAGTTGTCGTGAAAATTTGTGCACAGTTATGTATTCCTATCAGGGCTAAGAAACTTTGCAAGTCATGTCTGGCTTTTTTATTCAATGGAAGGTGACCTGTAATACATGGCAACGAGACCATGTAGCATGAACCTTTGGTTGATAGGTTACGCTCCTAAAACGCTAAGTAAAGCATGTTGTTGGGCTAGTTGGTGTTGCATAGTTACAGGAAAAACTGCGCAAAAAGACGGGACGGATGAAGAGGGACAACAAGACAGGCACAAATTTACCTTCTTCATCCGTCCCGTCCATTTGCGCAGTTTTTCCTGCAGCTCCGAAAACGTTAACCTTTGCCCAGTAGAAGTCACAAGAAATGGAAGCGCATTGAAGACAGGACAGCTGGATGAAAGACGATAGCAAATGAAACGATTGGAGAGAGAGCAGTTGCAAAAAAAATAAGCGCCTGATTTGCCAACGCCACTTCTGTGCTACGTTTGCGATCAGTGACCAAAGCTGTTTGTGACATATTCGAGGAATCTTAAATACCCAAAGGTACATCGTCACTGCTTCAACTGGCAGAACGTGATTTCACATCTACGACATAGCTACTTACACGCAGGAGGTATGCGCGTTGAACACGCCTGTGTTCGGGTAGGTAGTATAGCAAAATATTGAACTGTATCGTGGGTAGACGCCGTTGCCGAACTCATGGCCTTTTATTCACACCCCGCATTTTCTAAGCGCCCCTTTCGGAATACCAAAGCTAAAGAGGGTACATAATCAATGTGGTCGTTTTTGATTCAGCGCAGTTCCTAGAAGATCCCAAAAACTATGCGAAGCTTCTTTGCGAATAAGGTATCGCTTACTTTTCACTGCCAATTTGTTGTTGTTTGAGAGCTTAAGTTCGTCTGACCAAAACATTCGGTGTTTCGATTACCCATCTCTAGCTATGACTTTATCTACATCTGGCTTGAACATGACTCCCCTTGAGTAGCTTCTACCCTTTTCAATAAACAGTTCCTCTTGCCCCAAGTCTGAAAACCGAAGGCTTTGAAACTGCGCCCGACGTTGTTGCACTGTCATGGACTTTCGTCAACAGCACGGTCACGCATCTTCAAGTGAGTAAAAGAAAAATATTTTTACGCTGGTCCTAGCTATTTTCCGTAAGAGTAGCGTGCGAAGCAAGGAAATATTGGTACAAGTTTTTTTACTAATCAAAAAGCGGAATTTTTAACTGAGTTCGTTTGTGCTCAACATACATATTACTCCCAATATGCCTATCTACACACATGCCTGCGTCGGCCCATATCATAAAGTGTGCTAGTCAGCACCACTGATCTCCACTTAGTTGCTGGATGGCGCTTCGCCGCTGTCGCGGCCGGGCGCGCGCACGGCCACCGGAAGTTTAACGGCTCGTCCCGGAAGTCGGGCGTCTGCTACGCTTCTCAAGCGCTGATAATCGTCCTCATTGGCGCATTTTGGCATTTTGTTCTTACTTTATTGCATTTTGGCTATACAGATCGCGTTCAGATCGCATCTTATGCTATACCGAAACATGCGACGTTAATATGAAGCAGAATTTAATTGCGAAGGAGAACGAAAATGTAACTTGGGTCTTGGTTTGAGAGGAGACGACGCAGCTCTAACGGGATTTATGCTAGAAATTTATGCTAGGGATTTATGCTAGAAAGAAAACAACGTGGGCACGGCGTCAGGCTGTAGCCGAGTTTGTGCGCCCGTTCTGTCAAAACAGTTGTCAGTAAAGTGGTCACTGCAGAGCCTGCTGCCTGGGGGTGGAGCCCATTTGTCCCTTCTCAATACCCTAGTTACACGGGCACAGTTAACCACGGTGGTTAAGCGAACCGCGGTTCGACAAAACCGCAGTTTGCTACGTTACACGACAGACGAAACTTCGGTTACGTCGCTAACCATGGTTAACGCAAACTCAGCTTGGCCACCTCAGTTTGGTCACGCTAACCGCAGTTTCCGCAGCCGCAGTGCTCAAAATCGCACAAGTCAGTTCGGACGCAAGTGGCGGCGCATCAGCGGAAGCGAAAAAAAAAATCACCTGGCGGTCGGAAGAGACGACGGTTCTCAAACAGCGGGTGCCCCAAAGTTGTCCCCAAGACGCGCTTGCGTTCTTTTAACCGCTCTCGCAATCAGCGCGACTGCCCGTCAGCAGCGGCTCGTTTCCTGATCCGCCCGATCAACTACGACAAAAGCCTTGCTAAATATGTAAATTCCACGCGTCGTTCACCAAAACTGGATATAGCAGGCAATCCTGAAGCATTTTCAGCACTCGGAAACGATCGGCGCGCGCGTCGGCCGTGCCTGCAAACACGCCGGCGCGCCTTCCCCGAACCGGCCCTGGCCAGACCACGGCAGCAACAGCTTATCGCCGCCCTTCGAAATCAATCTGATCGCGGAAAAGAACTTCCACTTGCGAGAAAATGGATGTTAGTGCGGTGAAAAATTGTGCTATGTGGATTGTAATTCGCAGTTGTAAAGGTAGCGGCGGTCAAATATCTACCGCGATGCTAAGCGGAAAGTTCCCAACCCCTAGCAGACCTAAGCAAACCAAGCCGGTTGCGAGCTGTTGGGGAAGCCCCTCTCCTCGCCGCGCGCGAGTGCGTTGCGTTTGGGTCAGAAGCGACTGCTTTAACGATACTTTTTTTGTCTACACAGGTTCTCTTAATGTTTTTTTATTGTGAATTTATTTGTGTGGTAATTTATTTTTGTTACGCTCACAATCAAGTGACCGCGGTCACCAAACTTGCAATTTCGCGTGTAACAGCCAAAACCGCAGTTTGCGATAACCGCGGTTAAACTTCAATGCGGTTACTTTCGCCGTGTAACTAGGGTATAAGTTCGCCACCCAACGCCGGTATAAATCCGGCTTAGAGCGAGGGAATCTGCCTAACAAGAGCTAGCCGCAGCTTAAAAACGACACTGATATGCTGATATGACATTTGCGTTTCGCTGCGTATCACGCACGTCGTACAGAATATTTTAATACTTCCAAGTGGAATGTCTTCCCAGACGACTACTCTGGTCTGCTTGTGCCGTTGACGGCGCAACAAGCAGGAATTTTTAGCGGAATGCGTGCGAAACCAGCCCATGTGTAGCATGCGCTATGCTGGAACGGCCCGACTTCCGGGACGAGCGCTCGAACTTCCGGCGGCCGTGCGCCGGAGAGCTCGAAGCGCCATCCAGCAACTCTAGTGGAGATCAGTGGTCAGCACCAATAACCGATGTGTTTATTCTCGTTGTAGAATATTGCGATGCGGTTATATGGTTTCGCCGCGTTATGTTACCGCCAATAACTGGTACTCCGTGATTCTGCCTTTCAAGGTAACACTGGAACACTTCGCAGTTCAGCTGAAGTTGGTTTTGTACAGGCGTGCGCCTGAAAATGCAAAACATCTACACGAGGAATGGGATGTTAAACTAGTTGATATACCGGCTATTACAATAAAGATAATCAGGCAGGTCACGACTTTCTTTGCAGCTTTTAAGTTTATTTTTCACTGCGCAATGACGCCCTAGTAGGAAGGAAATCAATATAATCTGTTTCAAATAGGCAGGTAAAAACAAATCCAGTTACACTCTAAGAACATATTGGCCTGGTGTTCTCGATGAGGACAAATCGCAAAAGCTGTGCTATAAATTGTGTCCAATAAAAAAGTGGTAATCCCTACCTGTTAGATAGATAGATGCGAGCAAACATGTGAGCGCATGTCAGCGAATAAGGACGATTCTTCCATGGAAGCGTTTTGTGCACATATTAGACAGTTTTAGTTGAGCGTGCGCTGAGTTGCGCGCACACGTAGCGGCAGTGTAGAGCGCGCAGGGAAGTTTCCGCGAAGAACCAGTTTTAGTTGACCGCACGCAGATGTTGATGCGTGGATAAACCGGTAGCGCCGAAATGCGCGCTTTGTGTGTCACGCAGCGCCACTGAACGCCGGATTGGCGACCGAAACGTGTGGTTGTCAGCCAGCGCCAGACGTAAACCTAGCCAGAAAAAGCCGTAAACCAGTTTGTAGTGCCTAGAATATATTTTAGGCACTATATTTGTGTGGAGACGTCGTTTCTTTGTTCCTTTCGTTCACGGGCAAGAGAGACCGGAAAGAGGACGGGAGGGGCCTCGTGCCCGGCCCGCAAAGCCCGCAAAACCCGTACGCAAGAATCCCAAACTCGCGGGCGCACGCAAAGCACGCGGCTCCCACTTACGTACTGCGCATGCGCTCACGCACCTCCGCAAGTTCCTTGCGTGCGCTGAGCTGCTGCGTGCGCTCAACTAAAACTATATTTACCGAACCGCTATTATACAGTCAAGGGTTAGCTTCAGAGACGTTAGCGGTACCGTTAGATGTTAACGTTGTTACAAAATGTGATGTGGTTGGTAAGAAGGCAGCATCGAAGCAAGAGGCGATCAGCCACAGCACGGGTGGCGAGCTCGAGACATCATCTTCGGAATTCCGCTGGCCATTTGAAGGTATCTAATTAACCGGTGCCATTGTAACCCGCGTCTGCTTGCTGGTCTTCAACCAACGTGGTTCGCACAAAGCTAACGCTGCAGCTACAGCTACGTCACTGTTCTTTTAACAATGGTCTTGACGTTCACACTCTGTCCCTTTTGCCTAAGTGATCTGCTTCTTTCCTCCCAGACTACAGCATACCACCTGAGGGGACAAGGGATGGTCCGCGGTATTTAAAAGTAGAATACTGGTAGTTCTTCTAACGTGTAAAACTGGCACCCGTGCTCAATATGAGGGAGAATAAGTGATCAGTAACGGGGGTGAGGATTGATGCAGACAAAACAATATAATCTGCTATTGCGCCAGTTCTCCATGGGCTCTGTGAAGTTGTCTTTTTTCACTGACGTTGGTTTGGCCTTGGAGGTCGTAGTGAACAATACAGACCTAGTATTCACAGTACCAGTGACAGGCCACTTTTAACGAAAGGAATGTCTATTTCATGAAGTGTGCCCAAACACAGTCAGTAAGGGGCTACGTGGGAATGATTTCCATGGTCTATAGAGGTGCAGTAAAATTTCGATAAGGAATTAAAATATTAAATTGGGTTCTAGAAACGACTGCGGGTATATGTGGGCCTGTACCCAAATGTGAAGAAAAAAGATAATAAACACTTGTAAAATACAAATAGCTAACAAATTAGGCCTGCGACCTGCATCAAAATAAGTTTGGGGGAGACCATCCGCTCAGTAATCTGATAGCGTAGAGGTGCGGCCGGCCTTCAATCGCAGGTCGGTATAAGACTGATTTACTTATAGAAAGAGGCGTCCCCTTTGTACTGCCTCAGCGACGCCTTCCAGTCAAGCACAGAATAAATCCAAGGACGGGGTTCTCAGAGAACGTGTCAGGGAGCAGAGGCACCCAATCAGTCACCTGGTGATAATACGATGAATTAAGCACAAACGATCGCATACTAAGCATATCACTCCAACGAAATATAGAGAAAATGTCGTTCGCAGGGTTTCTGGACAGGCAGACACGTAATGTGCAATTTTCTCGTCGTTGAAAGTTCAGTGCACCGCTGGTGTAGGTCTCAGTTTTGTTGTGGACGAAAGAGAACAGGAAAATGTGCATCTAAATATGTAAAATGAAGGGATACGTCTTCTTTCAATGTCTTCTTTCGTCTTCTTGTCGTCTTTCGTCTGTCTTCTTTCGATATCACCACTAACAAGGGCTCCTTGATAGTTGCGTTCGATTTCCTGCCGTCCACAGAGCCCCCTTGTTTAGGGCCCTCTCTATATTTTAAGCTTGACGTGTAGTGCATTGCTTAGTCAGGGCACAACTTCCGCATATCTCTACGAGCAATCGATGCACGCATATCTTTATACGGCTCATAAAAGAAATGACTGCGCGAGCTTTGTTTTGCTTTAAGCCGAATTGGTTTACCTAATTTAGCCATTTTTACAGCGCAGCTGTTAAGCTAGTTTAGAGCGATACCGACTGTGGGACCGAATACTCGTACCAATTGTCCTAATTGCGCCTGTATGCTGCATGTAGGGTGAGGGAACATGCTCTTTATAAACTCTTCACTAGGGCCTCTACCGAAATCGTAATAAGGTGCGCGTCTCCACAGCACCAGACGTTCGGTCACGTGGTACCTGTGTGGTGGTTGTGGTGGTGGTGGTGGTGATTTATTAAAGGGGTCCTGAAATACCTACCGCCGATGCGTGGATGTACATGTAACCAAATAAAGCAATGTATTAGTAATCTCCTCCCGCAAGAATATTGTTGAAGCGATGAGTATGAGCTGAGAAATCGTAAATCAAAAACCGCGTATTATCGTCGCGCCGCGTTTCCTCCTCCTTTCAACTTACTCTCCGCTGTTGACGGCGAGCGAGCCTTCCCTCCCATGATGCTGCGCTCCTCGGCGGTGACGTACTTCCGCTATTGCGCTGCTCACACAGCCGTCTGCTACAGGCAAGCTTTGTTGACACCATGAATCCCGCTCTCCGCTCAAGGCTGGAAAAGCGAACGAAAAATCTGGCCGCATGTGTGCGGCGGCCTGGCCTTGCCCTTTCGCGGTGTACGTTGCTGCAGAACTTTGCTATCGGCGGCACGCGACTCTTTATCGGCGGCGAACTCACAGCCGCACGGGGAGGATCCTGCGCTCGCTCCCTTGGATGCACAGCGCACTGTTTATCCAAAAAGCGCCGTATCAGATGTGGCCCCGCTGGTGCCGGGTCTTATTTTGTGGCGGTGGTAATTCCTGGCGGCGGCATGTGAAAAAGACATTTTAAACCGATACAGAACCTGTGCACAAAACGCCAGTTCAGCTTGGGGCGACGCGTGGTGGAGAGCGGCAACGTTGGCAAAACATGCTCCTCCGCGGCTCTGAGCTTTCTAAGCGCTGGAGCGAGCACCATTTCTTTGACAATATCAAACATCGGTTGCCCTGGAAACAAGGCACAAACCGCTCTAGAAGTCAGTTACGGTTGCGTGATCTCGGTTCAGCTTGGGGCCCCACCTCGCGGCATATGGGCACTGCAGGCATACTACTCACTCCCATTTGGAAGTGCGAGATGCGTTTGGCATTACAGGAGGCGATGGTGTGTGTGTTGTGGACGCCTTTGTTTCGCGATGAAATGCGACGTTGTGCTTCTGCGGGTGGATAGTGCTTCCCATGGTCTGGATTATCTTTCTCAAGTGGCGTACGACTCAACCTCGCATGGCGTATGTGCAGTGTGCGTGGCTAAAAGCCATCTCGGCTTGTGCGCCAGAGTTACGTGCTGTTCGTCCCCGCAAACCGCGCGCGAGGTGAGTGCCGAATTTACGAGGGGCTGGAGGACGCAACCCATCGTCTGTCAATCGCGGTTCGGACTTGCAACGCATGTTGTGACGTTGTGTTCGTTCGAAACGCATCTCTGGATTGTTTGGAAGTTGAATAAAATGTATGCGTCAAACCCGGGCATTCGGCTCAGGGCGTTCTCTGCGATTGCAAGAAAGAAGTGCCACGGGGCTTCAACGCTTTCTTTATGAAACGTACTCAAGTAAGAGAATATTCATGTCGTGTTATGGCCCTGTCGCATTCAATACAAACGGTTAAGCGTCTGTTTACACTTGTTTCGTTTGTCGTAAAATGTCCAAGCACTCCGGCACTCCGCTGGCAGATCAGCCGGCGAGTCGACGCTGAGCAGACGACTCATCTCTTTGCCGGAAGTGCGTGAAAAAGCCGCCCAATAGCAGGATGTCTAGCTCATGACGAACATCTGGGAATCGATGATGTAGACATGTGAAGATGGCGGCGTCCAAAAACACGAAGGAAAGGGTGAGAAAAAAGCGACAAACTTTGCAACAAAAGTGTGAGCTTTCCGCTGCGCGTAAAAGAGTAATACTTGGCACAGATGATGTTGAAGACCCAATCTAACGATTGCGCTAGTCAATTTACTGTGCTCAAAACGCCTTTCAGGGCCCCTTTAAGAAAGGATGGAAGAGAAAAGAACTGGGGATGTTATTGAACTCCACGGGGAGGCCACCCTCATACAACCCAGTCCGTGGAGGGGGAGTAGGGGTTTTAAAGGATAGGAAGAGGGAGAGAGGAAAGAGGAGAGAGGGAGGAGAGTGGGGGACAGGGGATGTTATTGAACTCAACGGGGAGTTCCCCCTCATACAACCCAGTCCAGGGAGGGGGAGTGAGGGGGGTTTCAAAGGATATGAAGAGAGAGAGAGGGAGGGAGGAGAGTGGGGGGCAGTTTATGTCGTGTTTGTCTCGTCCATGGCTAGACGGCTACAAACGATGCGCTAGCACCTTCCTATATGGCGGCGTATTGCCCTCTCTTCTCCTGTCCGTGCCCACTCTCCGTTGAGGAGGCGCGCGCCGTGTAGCGGTGGTAGGTGTTCGCACAGGCTACCAGCCTACGTGTTTCTTGTCCCAAGGAAATTAGTTGACAGAAGAAGGAGCTCGAGAAAGAATACGCGCACCCGGGGCGCTGTCGGCATTCGCTGAAAGCGTCGGTAAACTCGGCCAAAATGGGAGGTCGAAATAATAGCAAGTACTGCGCATAATGGGTTTAGTGTTCGAAATCAACAGTGCGCGCTCGTGACACTGCCTTTAATTATGAGGTTTGACGCGCCGACGGTACACAGGCGATGAGGCGCGCTGTAGTGGAAGGCTCCGGATTAATTTTGACCACCTGGGATCTTTACCGTGCGCCAAAATCTGGAACACACGGGCATATGAAACCGCCTTTATCTGATAACGTATTTCGCAGTGCTCGTCTGCAAGACAGCGAACCCGCACAGCCACTGGTTTGCAAATGAACGCCAATCGTAAAACCACGTGACCGGAAAATTGGAACACATTCTTAGTCGCGAAATTGCATGACCAAAAACTCGCAACTGGCTGCTGATCCTAGCACCGCATAGCCGCGATGCGAGATAATTGTCTGCCTTAAAGTCGCGCACTGTCGGCGTAGCCACGGGGCCATTTCGCATTATATCGCACGATCACCTGGAATTTTTTTATTCTAGAAATTCTATTTAGTCACTAAATGTGCCAACTTTTATTGAATGTCTTCACATTTACTATTTACCCGCCTCTTTGCTTAGTTTGCCGCCAACAATACAGATTTCGTGAATTGCGAAAGTTCAAACGACTGCGCCGTCGTCGTGCTTCGCGGGTGGAACTCCTCTTTCAAGGCCGGGTTTGTCAAGATTTCTCGGCTGAGCCCATACAAAGAATACGACATCGTTCTCAGAGGATGCAATGCTCTTGGCTGCGGCGACGCTACCATCGTGCGTGTCGCAACAGCAATATCAGGTAAGGCTGCCATGGTTGAATCGTAGCCTATACGTAAGGTTGTTCTAATGCCTCCCCGAATTGCATTTTATGTCATCTTGTTTGTCCTTAAAGGTGCCATGCAGACAAAACACAAGTTTGCTTTATTCGAGAGATTTCGTGTTCTATAGTGCCCCAGCGCTTGTCCGGAAGCAAACGATTCACTGCGAAATCAATCAATTTTAAGCTAAAATTTTTATTCTCGCACCAAAACGTGTGTTTGAACGACGTCCGCAATTACATCATAAGAACAGGTCTTTTCGCTAAACTCGGTGTGGGGCGGAGACTTGTTTACTGTTAGTCACCCTAGACGGCGCCACCACACCGCGGCAAGCCGTTTTCTGCCTTTGGTTTGTTTGTGACCGTATTTAAAACTGTCTTTTTTTTTGTTTATGGAGAAAATATTAGTTTCGTGAAACATGGTGGTCGCTCGACAAATATGGTCACGTACGACACCATCGCTTGCGTCAATCGGCCAGTGTCGTCTGAGACAACCCCGAAGCCCCGCAGTGCTGCGCAGCTTAACCAAGCGTAGTGAGCGCAGAACCAACAGCAGTACGCATCTGTACTTCTATGTTTACGTGTGCTTTCGTAACTTTCATTGTTTACCCCACCGTTCTTACTGCTATAAAAGGAACGTGCTTTAAATTTAAGCGCAAATAGCTATTTCGGCAATCTGATAAGACCTGCCTAATTTTCGTTTGCTTTGATTGACCTCAGCCAAGCGCAGAGCTGGCACGTATATGACTTCATAGGTTATGTTGCGGGAAATTAGCTAGTGGGTCGCGAGATCATTCCTTTTTTTTTCCTCATTATAAAGCTTATTTGAGCGAAGTTTACGTTAAAAGGGGTGTCAGCATGATTCTAACGAGGCAATCATTTGAATGAACCACACTTGAATTTTGTCTTCATGGTTCCTTTAAAAATGCCTAAGAAAAATTGAAAGGGGTTCACTTCGACAGAAATTTCACGATGCTCTGATAGTCCTCCTAGCTTCCTGCTGTGTGGATAGAAGCCGTCCTGTTTAGTTATGTTCATCCCCACAGTGGCTTCAACTCAACTTGGGGTGTCTTGACTAATTCGTAAGGGATCCTCACTATGACCGCGTGCCCGTACGTTCACGGCATTTAACGCCGTAACGAAAGTTGATGGCTAAAAAGATTGACCTTTCATGTTTTGTGGCCTGCGCCGTATCATCGACAGTAGGTGGTGAACAAATCTAGTTGAAGGAACGGTCCACAGAAGCCCCACTGGCATCATTTCTAATGTATCATTTGCTAACACCATCTTGCCTTTCAAACTGCGGAAGTCTTTGCAGGAGTACACGAAAAGGTTCATCATCCTGACGAGAGACACTTCGTTTTTCATGGGACTAAATGGCGAGTATAAATGCCACTGGCCACCCTGAGAAGAAAGATGGGGATTGTTCGCCATGAATAGTCGCCTTATATCATGCTCCTCTCTGACTTCCAGAACGAAATGAGGAGCATAGTTGTGATCGCAATACCATGCACCTCTGTAAATATTGAAGCGTTCAAACAACTGGGGAAGGAGGGAGAAGGTTGTTGCATTGCACTGAATTCACTGCAGAACTTGTTCGCCCGGTGGCTCAGTGGCTAAGGCGTTGTGCTGCTGAGCACGAGGACGCGGCTTCGGTTACCGACCGCGGAGGCCGCTTTTCTGATAGAGGCGGAAAGCAAAAACGCCCGCGCGTACGAGATTTGGCGCCCGTAAGGATCCCCAGGTGGTCAAAATTAATTCGGAGCCCTCCACTACGGCGCTCCTTATCGCCTGCGTCGCGTCGGCACGTTAAATCCTACGATCAAATCAGACTTGTTCACCGCGTGCTGTCGCACGTAGCACTATGCACTACTTCTTGCATCTTTCCTGGATTGCTTGCTTCGAAGGCAGCGAAGCAGTCAGCCTAACAACTAACTAACAACTAGTTCGGCGTTAAACTGTTCTAGCTTGTAAGGCCTCAGCTTTCGCAAAAATCTCCGCCGCAAACGAAAATAGAAAATATTCAGTGTCTTCTAACTGTGTTACGAAGGATTGATAGCGAATCTGGACGCAGCACAAGGAGGGCGCGAAGCAAAACCCGGTTCTATGTAACGTGCGGCCGGTGCTTGCCATTGCCACGTTTATGGTGCTTCGCCCGAACGGCACCGGCCCCTGCCCGCCGCTCTCGCTTGAGCCGCGCAGTAACTCGCTGCGCGGGCGCTCTGCTGCGACAGAGACTGTTTCGCTCCCTCCGATGCGCCGTTCCCACTTCTCCGTGCCTGTAGATGCTGGAGTGCAGGTGCGTCATTTATAGACCGAGTAAATATCTCACCTTACTCACAACTCCTCTGCAACCTGGTTTTAGGGGCTGGGGCTGTTGGCGTCTCCTTTCGTCGTCGTAATCGTCGTCTCATGTAGTCACGTTACTAAAACACCGGGAAACTCGTTTACGCCTCGCGCTAGAACGTAACGCGTACTAAACAAACACCGCGACACTAGTTTAGACCTCGCGCTGGAATGCTTCGTAACGCGTACTAAAAAAAAAACTCCGGGACCCTCGAGCTTCGTGCTTCAAAGACACGAGACTTTTACAACAAAGCTGTATACCTCTACCCCACAACAGTTTTATGTCCGTGGGCAAAAACGCCAAGGCGCCAAGAAAACACTTATACACTGCATGCTTCGCCCCTTCCCAGGTTTCAAGTTAGTGGAGATGTTTTTTGCGGAGAAGATCAGTTTTAATTAGAAAGACATTTTTTTAGCATGCTCATGGCCTTGTGCCAGGGGAGCCTTCTGCGTACATGGGATCGCGGAATTTTCTTTCGCCTATCCATTTAAATCTTCACTTTATTACGCATCTGAACACCCGTATAAAGCTTCGCTTTAATACAGGCACTTACATGCCACCTTTTAAACCGTAACGCACATAAGCGAAAGTCCGCATGGTTTTATGGCGTGCATTCTATCGCGATCGGAGTCCATCTACGTCCACCAGCCGTAGATGGACTCCGATTGCTGCGGGTCGTCTGGAAGATCATACAGCTCTATGCGGACAGCCTTAAAGTGGAAGAATCGCCGAAGCTGCAAGGTATACACGGTACTGTGTAATCAAGCCCCGATGAAAATACTACCACATCAAGATGTGTTCGTAGTGAATTGACGGGCTATAATGGTTTTCGCTTGATCGCATGCGGTTTGGAACACACTTCTTTTTGCATGCCTGTGGGAAACTCACTTGTAAAGGCTCCCGCAATGCTTGAGCTGCAGGAGATATGCACTGATGGTACTCGTGATTGCTATTTCAACGTGAACATGTGCAGGGGAAAAAATTCTTGTTCGTAGAGGTGATAGATGAAGACTGTGGCGTTAGATTAGAGCACGATTTGAAAGACCGTGCTATTACTAAGAACACTTAACTATGTAGTCAGAGTGTTTCGGCAATGTTAGAAAGTTCTGTGGAGTGCTGTTTGACCTTTTTTTTCGTCGCTATCATGATGCACTACCGGCTGGCATAACATTGCGCATAGCCCGAAGCGGAGAAGGTATCGCACTACCTCTTTTATGGGCGAAGCACCTTAGGACCTCGCTGTGTACACCGTGTTGCGCATGCGCGAAGAGCATTGGATTGGATTGGATTAAATTGAATTGTATCGCATTGGATTGGAATCGTGTATACTGTACACACGCGTGGTCACTCATTTACATACGCGGGTGGGCAATGCCTCGGGTGATTTACGGTAAGAACGATCCCCGGCGCTTCGCCCAATCGTCATGGTTCACTTCGTGGAGATGCGTGAATTTTTTTTATTTAGCAACAGTACTCTATTTTCTGTGGCTTCCACGGGACGGTGTTGTCATTTCAGAGCCCGGAGCCCCGGCCGATCTTAAACTGAGCGGCAACATCCTCGCCTGGAGCCCTCCAACCGATACCGCCGGTCCTCTGAGCGGCTACTGGATTTTCTGGTCGTGTGACAACGGCCCAACAACGTCTGCCAGTACAAAGTACCCTGGATTTCACGTTCCAGGTGAGCATAAGGCGAACTTTGTTCGCAGGCTTCAGCCCCGTCCCTTGGGGCATTGATGTTCATTGAGACCTTCAGGTTTTAGTTCCGGAGGTATCTCTCAACTACTTGCACGACGTGCCTGTCCGTGCATGCGCGTGTCCCCGTGCAGGGCTTAGCGAAACAGAATTACACGCCGCTACCCTTGATTATGAACGGGACGTGGTTCATAATTGTTCCCCGATAAGTACCAGTGCCACTAGTGAAGAACGTTAAGTTGGTACATTTTACGCAATTTAGGGAAGAGTGGAAAGAACGCCTGTTCGTAAAGAAGAACGAGAAACCACAGGACACCTGTGCAAACTATACGATGAAGGCAGCCCAATTTCAACCGAAGCCGTCCTTCAGGACACCGTGAAAACGTGTAAGATTCATCGCATAAGGCCTTCAAGCCATGAATCACCACCATTCATCAAAGGTATTAGGGATACTAAGCCCCTTAAACATTACCCCGTTCCCCCCAGTCACTCATAACATGGAAACCAAGCTGTGCAAATTGTTCGTTGATGCTACATTTAGTTCATCCACGCAGCGCCTCGTGATTGCAAAATCTTCGTGCAAGGCTTTCGACAGTTGATATAGGTACGTTCTTGAAACAGACGAAAGCCAAATTTGCTTGCACATTGGTGATAATGTGAACCATGTATACGCCCGGCACATTTGAATTGACTGCCTTACGCAGTCCTTGCAAGATTATGGACAAACGTTACACGGGCTTTGTGTAAAACAACTCCAAATAACGCAACAACGCGAATTTATTACTTTACCGTAAAACGCCCAAATGGCGTGCATCTTTGAAACTTCGCCCGGGTTCTACAGCGCGGATACAGCCCTATTGTTCACAATTTCGGATTATGTGCAGTTTTTTAATTGCGATGATTGAATTAATATGTTTTCTGAAAAATTCGAAAATAAATAAGACACGTACAACACCCATGAGACGCGAAATGTGTCCAGCTCAAATTTTCTGCCAGATTTTTTGCCTTCAGGATTGCAGGAGCTTTACGCGCGCTTCGCATAACGGCCCTAAACCGGGCGAAAGCGTGTACCTTATCTCCTCCGAAGAGCCCAACAGACCGACAAGTTGTGAACTTTCCTGACACGTCGCCGCCGATATGTTCTCTATTCTGTCGATATTTTACCTCGGTATAGCAGCTTTTTCTCCCAGGACACCCGAAAACATACGCAGTATTATTTAGTAAGAGTAAATTAGTATTCTTTCCGAAGCCCATAACCAACCGACGCACCCGATGCTCTGTCAAAGGGGCAATGAAGGCAAAGTACAACTTTGTTTAATTCGAAAGCACTAGGCTTAGGGACGGCGTCCGCCGATCGCACAAACAAGATTAAGTGACGCCATCGCAAAGGTGCCGGAAAATGGCGAAGGAGTCGTCATAGCTTTACATGTTTTCTTGAACACTTTCATTATTTGTTCGAAGTTAGCGATAAAATTGGTATTACTGTTATCGGGACAAAACGGTCTTTCTTGGTAATCAAAAATGTATGTTCTTTTCACGGCCCCTTAAACAACACCTTCCTTCTACTCACTGTAAATATGAACTCTCTGTCAGATCCATTTCTTTCAGTGCAGCAGGAAAACTTTCTACGTGCTTCACACAGTGAGGGCAAAAATTGGATTTCCGTATCTCTTGTGCGGGAAAGATGCTCATATTGATCTGTATCGGGAAAGTTTGCCCATAGGGGAGTGAGACGGCGGTAATTTTTCC
Organism: Haemaphysalis longicornis; assembly: GCF_048455015.1. Classification (NCBI taxonomy): domain Eukaryota; kingdom Metazoa; phylum Arthropoda; class Arachnida; order Ixodida; family Ixodidae; genus Haemaphysalis; species Haemaphysalis longicornis. The sequence continues at coordinate 2,355,472 of NW_027526346.1, forward strand.
CTGCGCAAGCTCTAACCCTCTCCCCATTCTTCTTCCTCTCGCTTCCCCAGCGATTCACGCGACGCACGTTCGTTCTACCATTTAAAATCATTCCCGTGAAACATTGATCATAGTTTGAGTACATATTCCCTCGTTGCGTACTTCATGTTTAGAATGCCGTCGGGTCTACTGCCGAAACCGACTTTGCGAGAAGCGACTACGTCGCGCAATCACGTACGTCCACGTGCTAGTTTACCCTCCACGCCAAGAATTGAGACTGCAATGCATTTTAATCACTGCACACCTTCTTCATCAGCTCATTGTCCAGAATGTTTAGGCTATTTTTCTTGATTTTTCCGCAAATATAGAAACGTTTTACTCGCCTGCATTGCTGCTCACGCCCCTCTCTTACACAGCCGGCCTCTGACAAAAAAACATTGCACTAAACTTCTCGAGTGCAGGGCTGTAGCTCCACAGCGCTGTGTTCTCACTTTAAAGACGCACACGTACTGTGACTCCAGAAACTCCCTTTCCTTTACGTCGGCTTCACAGCTGCCGCCGAAAAACGATAAACATGCCGACATCCACAGGTGCTAGAACGCGGCGACTGTTGGAAGGTGCGGACTCCCAGACTACCTCGACTGTCACCCCGATTGTCTGCAGATACCACCTAGGCTTTCATTGCTTGGGTCAACTATTTTGATACCCCGAGTGTCCTGTGAAAGGGGACGCACGGCATCTATTGTGTTGCTGTTGCAGCATGCAGCCCTACGTGAAAAAGCAAAAGAACTCGTGTGCGATTGCTACTAGAAAAATCTTTACAACTGAACCTATATGGCTTGGTTACAGGCATCGAAGGCCCTGTCACAGCAGCCCGACGCGACGTTGGCGCCGCAGAGTCTTGTCGCGTTTTGTGAACTAACACGTAATGTGGGCTAACGACCCATACATAGCTGCTTACAAGCAGCATTACAAGCAAACCCATACAAGCAAAAGCTACAAAATAAACGATTTCTATTTCAGTTTACTTACTTTTGCCTCTTTAAACTAGTTTTACGAACAACCACCGCCACCTATCGAATGTCCCCACAGTTTCTATTTCTGTATTGTGTCGTGTTGTGTTGTGCGTGTTGAGCACTGGATGTTCCACCCATCAATCTGTGGGTCTATCTTCTGGCATGACTTTCCTTACACCAACGAATTTCGTTTTTCCTTCTAAACAGGTCTTCCCAGCGAAGCCGAGGAATGCACCTTCTCGGTCTCCGCATACAACGTACTCGAGCACGGCGAAGAGCTTCATGGGGACCCGGCAACGCTGACAACGCCACTGCCTGTCCAGTCATGATGCGAGGAGAACTGTGGGACATTGAGTATACAATCATAACACAGGACAATTGCATTATGCGCCACTTCGCATAGAACATTATAACGCTCCGTTGTTGCACCCGCATGTTTATGACCCCAAAAATGGACCATTATAAACATATTAACCCTTCCAAGGTAGTTTTGTAATTATCAAAAGTCGTAAGTTCCGTGAAGACAATTACTGTATCACATGCCCGACACAACATGCATTGCTTTGGTTTAGAGGAGCTCTGAACCGGATTTTACCGTAACCTCAGAGTCCCTCTGGCAATGCGGCTTTGTTGGAGAAATCTACTCTCTCAAGTACATGTAACTACAGAGTTATATATGATGTTTGTTTGTTTGATTGATTGATTGATTGATTGATTGATTGATTGATTGACTGATTGATTGATTGATTGATTGATTGATTGATTGATTGATTGATTGATTGATTGATTGATTGATTGATTGATTGAATAAACTTTTGTTAAACGAACGTTAGCTGTTGATGTTTAGGAACCCTCCCGGTGGAACGCTAATCTATTCCGGGATGTCCTAGCTTAAAGGAGCCATGAAGAGAAAACACAAGTTTGGTTCATTCGAAAGATTGCCTCGTTAGAACCATAACGACACCACTTATAACGCAAACTTCGCTCAAATAAGCTACATAATTAGGAAAAAAGGAAATGACCATGCGACCCACCAGCTCATTTTCCGCAACAGAACCTGTGATGTCACTTGGGAATGCTCTGCGATTGGCGGAGGCCGGCAAAAGCAAACGCATGTTAGGCAGGGCTTACAGCTTGCATAGCGAGCTAAATGCCCGTGAAACACACTGCACATTCTTTTTATGACAAAGAACGGTGGAGTGAACGGTTGAAGTTCCGAACGAACACGCAAGCGTGTGCGCCAATGCGTACGAAACTAGCGCCGGCCGAGCTCGTCATCTCGCCGTCGCGCAGACGAATTTTCGGGTTCGAGGCTCTTCGGGGCCAACGAACCGTTCCAGCACGCACAGCCGCGACCTTGCTTCGTATCGTAATCCCTTCACAGGAGGTTGGCCGTCATATCGCCAACCAGCAAAGGTAAAAATAGAAACGAGGGGAGTAAGGAACAGCAAGAAGCGACTAGATAGTGCCAGTCGTCGCGTAAGTTTCGAATGGTACTGGCTTGCTGCTGTCGTTACGAGCTCGTTTCCAGTTTACAACCACTGAAAACTTCAGTTTGTTCGAGTACTTTACAATGAAATTTCGTTGCTGCGTTTTGAAATGCCCATGTAGTACGGGCAGATCGTCGAGGGAGTGCGACATCCCTGCCGGTGAGGAGATCTCCTTTCATGTGCTGCCCAACGACGAACCTAGGCGAAGCAAGTGGCTACGTTTTGTGAACTTTGCAAACGGAGGAGAAAGAGAGCTAAAGGAAGTACGAGTGTGCTCGCTTCATTTCCGAGGAAGGGATTACGGCAGGGACCCTTACGTTAGCTCACTCCTGGGACATGCTGGCGCTCGTCGCCGACTTCGTCAAATCGCTCTGACCTTGGGGAAAAAAATGCCGTAAACACCGCGCATTGACGCTCGTATCTTTCTGGTCGAAGCAGAGAGCTCGCGCGAACGGCTTTCCATACACGACACCGGCCAACTGGCATAAGTGATACTGCTACTGAAATTGAACCATTATTAACCGTAATCAAAATACGGCACATACGTACCAGTCTATATTCGTCCGTCGCGACGGGGCTGACGAGGCTGCGGTGCCGACGGCTGGGCGTTCGTCTGTTGTGGCTATCGCGGAATGGTCGCTTTCCCGTCCACCGCGTATCCCACAACTCTTGCCGCTCGTGCACTTAGAAGCATTGAGCGTTTTTGTGGTGTGAGGTTGTTAAATGCAAGCCCGAGCTCCTCGGCGAGAGTTTTGTTCTCCGGATCAGGCGATGGCCGCCGTCTCGATCGACTCCCGCGTGTGGGTGCTATATGGAGTCGACATACTAAGTATCTGTTTCATGGACCGGCTCTATGACGCCATTGTACACGTCACGGAATGTTCAATTTTAGCGGGAGATTTAAAATTTTGGCTTAAATTGCCTTATTTCTCAGTGAATAAAGCATCATTTGCTTCCGGGAAAGCGCTTGGGGTACTATGAAACACCTAATCTTTCGAATAAAACAAACTTTTGTTTTCTCTTCATGGCTCCTTTAAGCAGACATGATAAACCTCCATCAGCGGTTCCCGCACCATACTCCTCGACTTATCACTTCTCTTTCCAATGCTCCCTACGGAGCAGGCACAAGATTTCTAGCGACTGGTTTCGTCCAATACGCTACCACAGCAGGTTGGTTCCGGCGATGAAGTGCTCGAGGGCTCTTCCGTTCTGGGGTTTACTTGTATAATTTACTAGTGACAACATTTGCTATATTTTCCGCATTCGCTACATTCGCAGCATATTTTAAGGCATAATACAAATAAACACAAAAATACTCAAATTCTCTTCGTGTAACATATCTGACTAGGGCAGGTCTCCAGGCCTCTCTTGGGGTCTGCCCTCGTCCGCTCGTGACCACAAAGGACCAATACCATCGCCTCCTTTACTACTACAGGAGGCGATGTGCAATACAGTTAAACCCGGAAATAACGAAGTTGACAAAAATTCGTAATTCTTCGCTACATTCAGGTTTTTGTTTCGAGTTACGGCTCGCAGAAGTGAAGCAAAAACTAAACCAAAATACCACATATCAGCGTTAATGAACTCACCCTTAAAGGGACACCGAAGTGAATTTGTCAAGCTCCTGTTTTTGCTTGCACTGCGTAGACTGGCTCAAATTAACACACTTCTCGTCGTTTATCCGGTTGACAAGTCGGTAATTATTTTATAAAGCTCGAAAGAAAGAAAAACTACCATGCGCGGTCTGCGGCGGCAGCACCAACTAAAGGCTGTGACGTCGGGAGGAGGTGCACCGTGATTGGACGATGCTCAAGATTAGCATTCAAACAAGTTTCGGTTTCAGTTCTGTAAAACAACATCCTTGGCATCTGACGTTATCGCTGGACGGGCATTCTCGATATCGCAATAATCGTCATACCGCGCTTCTGTTATGTTGTCGGCTGTAAAATGCCTAAGATAAGCCTCCCAGGACGGCTTGGAATCGTATAAATCACTAGCCGAGGCCTACGCAGTTGATCAACGCCCTCCGCGTCACCGCAGACGCTCAAATGTCATGCGCTTTTCCCCCATATTTGGAGCTTGCCTCACTCATGCCTGTATCGTAAAAAGCGTGTTCGCACCAGGCCAAGGGTCTGCTGATTCTGGCCTGTGCCCACTGCCCGCAAGCAGTCGGTGTTTATGGCAAAAGCTCGCCAACTAAGCATCATTTGCAAATGATGCAAATGAAGTATGTAAATGATGTAAAGCAAATGATGCTTTACTCGCTAGCGCATCAGTGTCAGCCTGTGCGCGTTCTGCGAACCCGTTCGTGGAACAGTGTACATTACGGCCCACAAATGATGAACTCAGAATAGAAAACATCGGCCGGAAACTAAAAAATCAACTTAGAAAAAAAAAAGAATGAAGAATGTATCCTCGGGGATTCGACTTCCAACTTGCAAATAGCATGCCTAGCGCTCCAGACCACCAGCGCTGCCGGCGTTGGAAATATGAGGTATATAATGTGTAACCAGTTGACACTTTTATTAAGGTTTTAGAATCTCAAGTACCTTAGGTGTCTATTTGTCGTATAGCTCGTGCAGTAAGCGTCCTCCAAATTTCCACAATATCTCACGTCTAGCAATTGCATTTCTTAGACGGAAAAGCGATCGCAGACGTGTGGTCGCGCTGCTGACCGCTGTGCTTGTTCACCCAGCGCAAAAAAGTGCTTCCTGCTCCCTAGTTTTACGCTGTACGGTAAAACTTTCAGTTGATTTTCCTTAGTACCTATATTGACTTCGCTGACTTATCCAGCCTTCAAGTGGCAGTTATAGGTTTTCCTGCGTACCAGTCAGCGAAGCGTCGCATGTGCGCTTGTGCAGCGCTTGTGTGGAGCGACCTGGACTTGGAGCTTGATACAGTGTACAAACTAACAGAGTAAAGAAAGGCACATTCTTCCATTCACAAACGTGTCGTGGCTGAGTTTCAACTGAGCGAACGAATTGCGACGACCCGTCGGTGGCCGGCGGGCTAAACGCTGGGTCGACTAACTCTGTCGGAAGGTCGGCGAGCCGTGCAGTAGCGCAGTCAAGCCAAGTCATTTCCTCTTGACGTCATACGAAAACTCCACAAAAAATGGGCGAGGATGCAGAGAGGAGGACCGCATTTTCGAACTGATTTTTATACCAAATAAATTCGCGTAAACGCACTCAGAGTGGTCGAAAGATGGCCTATGGACTCCGGACTACAATTCGCGGTAGTAATCCCTCAATGTTTACAAATCACTTCAGTGTCCCTTTAAGTAGCACTTTTGCCTTTTGGAATTTGTTTATTCCAAACGCGTTTCGAGAACCAAATATAGGCTGAAATGGCGCCTTTTTGTGAACTTGGTGCTCTTTGTGGCTTTCAAAATTGCTGAGATGGTGCTAGCTTGGATACTCTAACGGGCGGCGACATTCTTTTTCTCGCCATAGGCGGCGGCTCTGATGAAGGACCCCACTAGCACCTCGCGCTAGACCTTCGTACGGATGGGAAACATCTAGTGCGAAACGTCAAGGAGATATCTTTTATTCAAGCGAAAAGAAAACTAGGACAGGCACAAACTTAACACACGGGGTAGAGGCACATACGAGACGTTAAGAGCGTACACAGGGTCCGCGGCTGTACAGCTGGTAAGTCACGACATGGGTCATCTCACCACGTCCGACGTCCATCAGTTCCACTACCCACCCATGTCGGTGGCGGGAGCTGAATGTACTCGCGGGGAGCGCTTGTGCTTGCTGTGGCCCCTCGGGCCTACACCGCGAGGAGTGACCGCTCGCCCGTGGACGTTACGGTGGGGTCCCTTGACGATGTGCGGGCCTGGTGCGCTTGTCGTGTTGCACACACCCCACGTCAGGCCTTCAATGCTTTGCGCGGATCCATGTCTCCGCTCGGGCCTGCGCCGCGAACCACCTTCAGACCACGAACGTGATGGCCAGGGCTTCCCGGAACACCTCGAATGAAGCCACCAGAACGAGCCCGGGACTCAAATTCCGGCGGCGGCGGCGGCGGCGGGGAATTGAAAAAAAACTTTGTTAAATCCAGAAATTCGTTACATAGAGGTTCGTTACATCCAGGTTAACTGTACCACAGTTTTACTACAAGAACTGCGCCTCCCGAAATGACGTCACCAGAGTAAGGAGTACTTTTAATTTAAAGAGCTGCTGAAGGTCTTTTAAAAAAAGATGTTGGGGGCAATGCTCTATAGTTTGTTTGACGCTGAGTTCAAAAGAAAAATGTTTATTTTTGTGTAAATACACCGAAAACACCCTTTTTTTCGTCAAAACAACCGACCCCTGCCCGAGGGCGCGGTCAGAGCCCTGGCTGCCTTTCGTGATTGGCCGGCTGTAGATGACGTCATGTTCGGAAGTGCCGGCGCTGCGGTGACCGTTTTACCTGAAGAGCTCATTCTGCTCCAGTTGGCGTACAAGCCATAACGCCCTCCGGGGAATGGAAGACGCACAAAATATTTCCTTACGAAAGGAGAGCTTGAGGAAAGCATAAACGCAACATGTTCGCTTGCCACGAGCTTTATTAAGTGGTTTCCCTCCCTCGACTCAAGGCCAACTTTGGTTTCTGAGATGCAGAAAACCTGTGCAGATATTGGATCATCGCTTTCGCCACGCAGCAGTAATCGCAATTCATAACATAATTTTTCAACACACCGTCATCCCCTTTTTCGCATGTGTAACTGTTTTTACATTCGGGCAGGCGGTAACAAGCTGCATGCAGCGAGGCAGGAGCGATGCAGCTGCCGCCGGTCGCCGCGTCGCGAGAACGTGCTGGTGCCGGGGTGCTGCGTGGCCGATCAGCGGGACGCCAAGTTTGGCATTGCTGCACATACGCAGTATTAGACTAGAGGAACCGATCGCTCGGGACCCCCAAAAGTTAGGATAACCCAAACGCTACACACTCGCACACGCCGAGTTTTAGAAGAGTGTCTTCCCCAGCAGCTCAGATCTAAGGAACTTTTTGTTTTCACGCCATGACGTCGCATCCGAAAAAAAGTCGCTTTCTTTGTTTTCTTATGTCAAGTTGACGCATGCGCAGTAGGGCTCGTCCACCGTTCATGAGCGCAGCCACCCGCGGCCGACAGGCCCAAACTTGCATCGCCGCAGAGTCGCCTCTCCTTTTCCCGTCGTGGCGGCTCGGCCGAATCATGCATCGGGCGAACGACCGGCAACCGACATGCCGCTACATGCCTGGAGACAGCTCCGGTGAACGGCGACGGCATCGCCTTCCCTTTCCCCGTCGGGGCGGCTCGGCTGACGCAACCGCTTCTCCTCCATTCGTCGGATTTCAAACTTCGGCCAGCGAGAGTCCTGATTGGAGCGATTCAAACTTCTCGGGGCTGCACCGGACTCCCGGGGGTATAAAACCCGCCCGGAAGCTCAGCCAGCGCGGCATTCTTCGGCGGCACTTTTCGGAGGCACCGAGTGGAGAGGTGCTGTCGCCTTTGTGCCAGCCATGTAACGCCTTTGTTACCCTTGTACAACTGTGTAAATGTTGCTTCAACTCTTCATCGGCTCGAGAACTTCATCGCTCTTCTCTGCGCCGCGTCGATAACGGACGGAGCAAGGTAACGTCGCTGCACCTGTGACTGCGCTAGGATGGCCAGTCGCAACCGTGGTGACTGCAGTGGGATGCCCAGTCCCAACAGTGGTGACAGCGCTGGGACGGCCAGTCCCAACATTGGGGGCAGCGGTGGGGTGGCTGATTCCCAACGTCGGTGACAGCGCAGATATGGTCCAGTCCCAACACCATGCATGTACTCGCAGTGTAGCGTAACAACTATGTTTTCAGATCTGTTTCGTTTAGTTCATTTATGATGCCGTTTAATGTGTTTGAATTTCTGATAAACGTATGGGTGTTGTCCGATACGTCTCAATCATATATCGTTCCATAATGAAACTGAAAACTTCACCCTGCTTCACCGCTGCTGTTCCATGCGTGGAAACGCAGCAAACTGTGCAGGAAACGGATTACATGTAGGGAGTTACAGCTGTCTATTCAAAGTAGCCAATAGATCCGCCAAAGAGCCACAAAACCAATACAATTAAAGCGGGCTCATAAACTGTACGAGCGAAACACAATCTGTTGATTTAATGATTGCCCAATAAAGCACTCTGGAAAAGAGCAAAGCTATCTCGGAAAAAACCTTGGTTGATTCCTCTGTCATAGGAATCGGTAAAACACGAAAGTGAAATGTGCAGCGAAATCTGAAGCTGAGCATGATTTGTGGGTCGGCGGCTGTCTCGTGGGTGTGCTGGGCGAGCGACGTCCTGCTGGCGGGTCGCTTCGGAATAGGTGTACTGGCGTCATTTCCGTGACGGATATGACGTCAGCGAAATCTTGGTGTATACTGGCATAAAACACTTTCGTGTTAAAACAAGTTTTATTTTAGAAGATACTTCACACTAAAGTCCAATCGCGCCCAAAAACCCGGCATCAGCTGACGACAGCAACCGCTACCGAGTATTAAAGCCCCTCCCGAGGATCGGTCTTTTGCGCCACCGCGCGGTGGGTGAGTGAAATAGGCCGGCGATTTCACAGCAATGGGAATTGGTGCGACGCCGCCAGGGGGGTAAAGCGAGCTCCGAGACTTTAGTGTACTAGTACACTATGTCCCGAGGGACGATGCTATGGGTCTATTCGATTCAGCCTGCACCTCTTGAACCAGTTCACAGCGGTGCAAAGCGGGTTCCGCCGTCGGCGGAACCAGACCTGCACATTTTTCGCCTGCTTCTGCACCTCCTCGGCAGGGAGTGCAGGCAAAGCCATGAACCCGTCCTGCATCCGTCGGCACCACCGGTGAATCGAACGGCGCGGTTCAGGTGCCGCGAGCTGCACCGCTGAAACGAATGGCGAAGTGCGGCACCGCCTGAACTGGTTCACGCGGTGCAGGTGAAACGAATAGACCCTATATGTACTACGTAGTGGAGCCCCACCGGAAATTGCTATACGCACTACCCATACAGCGCCATCTACGAGGCTCTGTCAGAAACACTCCCGAGCCCCCGAGCTTGCTTGGTGGCGGGCTGAGGGGCTGACGCGACCTTCGTACGAACGGCAAAGTACCTGCGTACCTGGTTTCGGCCACAGCAAAGTTTGCGCTGTAGTCATGGGCGTGAAATAGATTATGGCTGCCCACAGGGCCGTTTACGAAACGTTTGAGCATTTAATCGAGGCAGGAACAGAAATTACGCTGGCAGCCGGTGCATAACATACGGTGTTGATCAACATATCGTATGTTGTGTCGGGCCGCCCGCGTCGATCATTTTTTTATTTTACTTTTGAGTTTTGTGTAATCAAGTATATATCTATAGTAGCCTCAAGCTGTCTATTCCTGGGTATCGACAACTCTCTAAATAATATCCCACGGCGGCTTTATTCGCCCTAATAAGATTCTGAGATCCCTGAGTGAGATGTCTAATACGCTGCCCCGTGCCTCTTAGCGCGATGTGGTTTCGGCGGCGCACAAAACACCAGTTTTAATTGACTACGCAGCAGTTAACTAAGGAACGTTCTACAGGAACTCCTGAGTACAAACGGGGGAACGCGCACCTGTGCTTTTAGCTCGTATCTGTTCGTACACCTTGCCTCGAGCTGTTAAAGTTGGCTTTTCCGCATGGCTGTTAAGCTGTGCAAGAAAGTCACCGGGGCTAAACGTGATGGTAAGAAACGCTTCTGATGTAAAGCAGCTAATCCATAGTGTTTACGAAACTCTTAAGACACATTCTTTTGCAGTGTGAACTTTAAACGTTTCACATCCCTCCTCCCACTCAGCCTTATTTTGGCAAATAAAGGCGCTTTCAACATGCAGACACAGGAAAAGGAAACCGGAAGATGTATAGAACTTTTATCCTGCATTCTTTCACGTGCATAATGTCACATGCTAGCAGTGCCGTTTGTCCAACACGGTTTACGTTGTGCATTGAAGCACCAAGCTCCAAAGACTCGCCTAGGCAATTTCACATCACGAATGGTAAAAAAAAATATCTGTAAATTATGTGGAAGCAATGCCCATCTCTTCATTATTGACATTTTCTAGTTTATCAGAGCTGCTGCAACCAAGCATTATGTTATTTATAAAGTAGAAAATAGAGAAAGGCCATTTCTAAGCAGAAGGAAATATACATTGATTAGCATCTGCATTGTTTGAATTGTATGTTTTCCAACTGGCAGGGCCACTGCTATTATTTCTATGCCACATAAGATGCCCATGATTTTGCTCAAGTATGTGGACTCTTAGGTGGTTACATGGTGATAAAAGAATTCTGTGCTACCTTCATTCATACCCTGCAACTCGTCCGTGCCCATGGTGAGCATGCAGGGTGCACGTGTGACGCTTAGCATGATAAACTTCAGGCGACGTCAACTCAGGTGTACTGAGAATATTTCTACTCCAGAATACTTAAATAACTGAATCAGTCATGAAAAACAGTCAACTCAAAACAACCTGAAAGAAAAGAAGCGCCACCTACCCTAAAAGAAAAAGAAGACAAGAAGAAACGGGTTAACTATTTTACATTGTTTTCAAGTTATCCAAAAATAAGTCTGCGTGTAAAAGGTCCAAGCAAGGCCGTTGTTTCTTACACTTTCAAGAAGACATCAACACTGCTATTGCTTTACAATATGAAGTAAATTTTTATTACACCACATCCTCAGCTTCAATTGAAGTTGTCCTTTCTGGGTGACCTGTAAAACCAAAGGTGCAATACAATTAGCAATACGGCTATGTTGCTTGTATAAACGATAGAAAAAAAGCACAAAAATAAACATGGTAAAACCCAGGACCTTTGTTATGTTTTTTTCATTTTGTGTTATTTTTGCCCTACTGGCACAATTTGAATTCTTGAAACCAACTTTCGTGAAAGAACTACTGAGCATGATTTTCCATACCAACCATTACTACACTAAATGGCTGCACAATACTTTTTGCCTGGATGTAAATGCGACTAAGAAATTTATTATTATTTTGAAGCAGCCAGTTTTTATGGCCAGTCACAGAAAACGGGAGCAGATACCGTTGGTGCAGGGCTGCATGCGACCACACCGTGTAAAGTGTTGTGCAAATTTTTTGCAAATCTGTTAGCCCGACAGGAACCACACCGCATGCAGAAGCTGTCGTAGTTTTTGTTATAAATTGACGTGAACCTTTTTCCTCCTCACTTAGAACTGATCTCCTTTTTTTGCTGTTTGGTCCCGTTTACAGTAAGAACTACATTTTTTTTAGGAAAAAGGAACTGCCACCCAAATAAAATCAGTACTTCTGAGTCAAAAGAGCAATGCACAAGATTAGAATCATACTACACAATGGGAACATATACATGTTGCCCCCCCCCCCACGCTACCCCAGCACTTGCACCCTCCCCCACGCCCTCTCCCTATTCTTGCCCGAAACAATGGATTTGCCCCCTCAAGATAAAATTCTGCAGACGCCCATGCTAATACATACGGAACCAGTAAAGTGTGCAGCTGGTCGAATTGGTTCTCAATGCATAAATACAAGGCTGCTTCAAAGAGAAATAAGGCATTGGTGCCTTCCTGGTCTGTTCCACAACTTTCACTACAACCTGCAACGATGTTTTGACCCTGAGAAAGATTCAGTACACTAATTATACGGCACTATAAGCGGACACAAGCATCATCACTGACTCCCCCCATCTCCTATCATTAGCTTCACACTTGTTGATTAAAAAAGTGCTTGTCCTTATGCGTTATCGCACTTGTAACAATGCATGAAACGACATTTAACAAGGTGAGGGGAAACGCGCTGAAGGTATCCAATACGCGTTCGCACCGTTCAGTCGATCGGGCCGGCTGAAGTTCACGCGACATGCATGCATGCTCGCGCATCGGCTGGAAAGGCTGGTGACGGAAATATAAGCTCGGCGGTCGACGCGGGTCTCCCACTTCAACATCAGTAAAGCAAGCATTACGGGGACAAACCAACGAGGCCAGAAATACCTACCTTCAGTTTGGGCAAGCCGTCTTCGAACCACTGCGGCGTGTTGACGGCGCGATCGGGAACTTGCCACGCCAGCTTGACGGCCCTGGCGCGAATCGTGTGCATCAGCCCGGCCCACGATCTCAAGACTTGCGCTTTATTAGCGTGATTTGTCGCAACGAGATTGGCGGGGTCGATCCATCCATGGATCGGTCAAAATCAACGAAAAGCAGCCATGACGACCGGCCGAACGCTTGAGACCACGTAAAAACATTAAAAAAAAGTGCTTCTGACAGCGTCCATAGATGGCGCTATATCGGTAGTGCGTATAGCAATTTCCGGTGGGACTTCACTACGTAGTACATATAGCATCGTCCATATCCGAGACCATGGAGGAAAAAAAAGCTTAGGAGAGGCCCCCAGCTACCCCCGCGCATTGGCAAAAGTGTGGAGGAAGTCACGTGTTTTCGGCGGCCATTGGAAGTCGCGTTAGCAACGGCGTCGTAGCAACAGCCCGCCCGCCGTTCGCCAGTCATGGAGGAAAGGCAGCGCCTGCCTTGTAGCCTTGTCGTCCGATTGCGAAGATTGCTGCTTCGCTTTGCTGCGCTGTGGTCTCGCGGAACTCGAAAAGGATGCTGCGAGTTGCGACAGCTGCGCCGATGTGAATATGTCATTTAATTTCTACTTGCAAGTGCACCTCGTACCGCGTCAAGCTTTTGCTCCGGTCGCGATCACGACGCGCCTATTGAAGTGCAGATATCGTGAACGCGCCGTCCCGTCGTACGCGCGGACACCCGTCAGGTAGATTTTCGGGAGGTGATACACGGTGTGCAGTACGTAGGCGACTTGCAACCGAACGATTCGCAACTCAATTTTTTGGTTATCGCCGCTGCATGTAGTTTGCTAGGCCGGCAATGCGCGGCAGTGCCTTTGCAACTGTTACAAGGTAGATTCCCAGTTGATATAATTCCATCGTCCTATTACCTTAGTAGGTGTCCGTCTGTTGACTGGAAGAGTGCTGGATCTGGAATCTGGGTCTTTTTGTGGTCTCGCTCTGGATTTCGCTTTTCAACGCTTCATACTGCGAGGTTAGCGTATGAACGTTTTCAACTGATATCACCTTGAATTTAGTGACACTGAAACAAGTTGAAACTTGGCGAAAAAAAGTTTATTGACGGTGCACCCACCCTCTCCTTTTTTTTACTCAATAAAACGTTTTGCCTCCTCCTCCTTCTCCTCCTCCTTCGCAAAAAATTCTATCGAAGGCACGCGAACAACGGTAAAAACATTCCACAATTTTTTAGCTTGAAATCTGCATGAAGTGCTGCTTACCTATATATATAGAACGGCCGTTTAATTGACTAGTCATCTCTGGGATTGCCAGTGAAACTGCAACGCAAACTTGGGCACTTTCCAGTCCGGTAGCCGCACGGCGTTCGCCCACTGTTTGTGGCGTTCTCCATCGCTTGGGAACCAATAAACGGCGGCGATTGCAAACAAAGGATGAATGCACACCAATGTACAGCAATACTTGTCAGCGGAATGATGCACTAACCGGTGGAAATAGACGCCCAATTCCTTGGGTACCGATCGCGACTTGCAGCCTGGCACCGAGCATTGCGGCACTGTTAGAGCGAGCCGCTTCGCAAAACTGCTGTGGCCACACTGAAGACGTGTTACGGTGTAACCGCGCGTTTAGGTTCACGGTCACGCGCTGCAAAACGGCCTTCTACCTGCCTATCGAGCTGATTTCCGCCGGCTCGACGCTGGCAGATGCAGACGACAAGAGAGGCGATACAGGACGGAGGAGGCGGAGAAGGTGCACCGAGAGAGAGGGAAAAAGAGTCCGCCATTCGACTTACAGAAATGGCGTTTCCGGCTGCGCTGGGTGTGACGTCAGGGCCTCTCCTAAGCTTTTTTTTCCTCCATGTCCGAGACCGTACGAATCATGGAGGAAAAAAAAGCTTAGGAGAGGCCCCCAGCTATCCCCGCGCATTGGCAAAAGTGTGGAGGAAGTCACGTGTTTTCGGCGGCCATTGGAAGTCGCGTTAGCAACGGCGTCCTTGCAACAGCCCACCCGCCGTTCGCCAGTCATGGAGGAAAGGCAGCGCCTGCCTTGTCGTCCGATTGCGAAGATTGCTGCTTCGCTTTGCTGCGCTGTGGTCTTGCGGAACTCGAAAAGGATGCTGCGAGTTGCGACAGCTGCGCCGATGTCAATATGTCATTTAATTTCTACTTGCAAGTGCACCTTGTACCGCGTCAAGCTATTGCTCCGGTCGCGATCACGACGCGCCTATTGAAGTGCAAATATCGTGAACGCGCCGTCCCGTCGTACGCGCGGACACCCGTCTGGTAGATTTTCGGGAAGTGATACACGGTGTGCAGTACGTAGGCGACTTGCAACCGAACGATTCGCAACTCAATTTTTTGGTTATCGCCGCTGCAATATATAGTTTGCTAGGCCGGCAATGCGCGGCAGTGCTTTTGCAAATGTTACAAGGTAGATTCCCAGTTGATATAATTCCATCGTCCTATTACCTTAGTAGGTGTCCGTCTGTTGACTGGAAGAGTGCTGGATCTGGAATCTGGATCTTTTTGTGGTCTCGCTCTGGATTTCGCTTTTCAACGCTTCATACTGCGAAGTTAGTGTATGAACGTTTTCAACTGATATCACCTTGAATTTATTGACACTGAGACTAGTTGAAACTTGGCGAAAAAAAGTTTATTGACGCCACCCACCCTCTCTTTTTTTTTTTTACTCAATAAAACGTTTTGCCTCCTCCTCCTGCTCCTCCTCCTTCGCAAAAAATTATATCGAAGGCACGCGAACAACGGTAAAAACATTCCACAATTTTTTAGCGTGAAATCTGCATGAAGTACTGCTTACCTATATATATAGAACGGCCGTTTAATTGACTAGTCATCTCTGGGATTGCCAGTGAAACTGCAACGCTAACTTGGGCACTTTCCAGTCCGGTAGCCGCACGGCGTTCGCCCACTGTTTGCGGCGTTCTCCATCGCTTGGGGACCTATAAACGGCGGCGATTGCAAACAAAGGATGAATGCACACCAATGTACAGCAATACTTGTCAGCGGAATGATGCACTAACCGGTGGAAAGTGACGCCCAATTCCTTGGGTACCGATCGCGACTTGCAGCCTGGCACCGAGCATTGCGGCATTGTTAGAGCGAGCCGCTTCGCAAACCCGCTGCGGCCACACTGAAGACGTGTAACAGTGTAACCGCGCGTTTAGGTTCACGGTCACGCGCTGCAAAACGGCCTTCTACCTGCCTATCAGCTGATTTCCGCCGGCTCGGCGCTGGCAGATGCAGACGACAAGAGAGGCGATACAGGACGGAGGAGGCGGAGAAGGTGCACCGAGAGAGAGAGGCAAAAAGAGTCCGCCAATGGCATGGAGGGCCAATGGTCCGCCATTCGACTTACAGAAATGGCGTTTCCGGCTGCGCTGGGTGTGACGTCAGGGCCTCTCCTAAGCTTTTCTTTCCTCCATGGTACGAATCGTGGGCGCTGACATGATACAATTCCCATGGTTGCCAGATCAGTTTTATACAGCCTACTAAAAAGTTGTTGCGTAATTATTTAACTAAAACAAAGAACAGAAGCAAAATAGTTACAAATAATTGTCTCAGTAATCAAAACTAGCTCTTTTCAAAACGTTTATTGTAATTAAGCTCTAATTATTGAAGAAAAAGTTAATGTGTGGTTCAGTTTTGGTTTCGATTTTCTTTAAGTGCGCTAGGAAGTGGCGAGGCCTTTGCGCCTGTATTGCGCAGTGTGCGTGTGTGCAGTCTCGAGCTCAGGTCTGCGTGCGCGCAAAACGTGTGCAACTGGTTCAACTCGGTTGCACGCGCTGAGCAACTGCTTCCCCGGGCGCTTGCGAGGCTGACGCCTGAACAGCGATTCCGATCTGACCTTGACTACCTTGATCTGACCTTGATCTGACCTTGACCAGGCTACGGAGTGGCAACCAGCGATCGTTCCCGTTGGAAAAAGAATAAAAGCAGCTTTTGCAATCGTTCTGTTTAAGTTGTTTTATTCATGGGACTCCATACAGCTCTCCGTGCTTCGAACTTTCGCACAAACGTTCGTGAAGGTGCAACGAAAAAATAGGTAACGAAATGCGGTTTCTTTCTTAAATCAGTCACAATAAGTGAATGTTCTCTCCTCGCGCGCTCTGTGCGCAAATTACTGCCCCAATTCAGTCCCGCAAGCTTTTCCTTTGAAGTGGTGGAAAGCAGCTAGAACTTGACGAATACAGACCGAAAGGAAAACGGGACACGCCGCTGACTGTATTTCGCATACTCCGTTGGCGTGCATTCTGCCACTCCGTTGGCCTGCGATCGACCGCGCACTTTCGTTCCTGTGCTTCAAAGGGACCGCGAATCACTGACAATATCAGCGTTGGCCCATGCGATAACGTTTTTTTTTTTTCTTTTGTCAGTAAAGGTTTCGCATTCAGCCAGGGGTTTATGCAGAATTTCGATTTTGGGGGGGGGGGGGGGGTGTCGGTAAAATGTTTGGGGGGGTGTTGTATAAATCCCTAGGCAGGGTGCTTGTGGTTGTGGAATCTTTTTGGGGGGGTGTCGAAGTCCTTTTGGGGGGGGGGGGGTGTTAGGGGGGTGTGTAAAGCCAGAGTTCACTTCACTTCGTTTGAAAAGCATTGAGCACCTCTCAAAATGTCACAGAATGGGAACTAAAGCGGCACGGCGCAAAAATGCACGGAGATCATGACGGAGATTCATTTTCTGTGCGCCCCAGTACGGATCAGCTGATTCCTTGGCGTCCTCCCGCATGCGATCAGTCGCATTCGAGCTTGCGCGCAAGTGTGTGATCGTTGCCACGTCTTGCTCATGCTCAAATAGTCTCACTACGTATAAGTCACACACTAAACCGAAGACACGTTGGTTACCTACCCACAGGAGATAAACTACGCAATGCTGTCGACGCCGCCTACACAAAACATAGAGTTAATACTACTGACACACAAAACCCACCTGGCCAGCGGGCCGCCATGTTACAATTAATCCCGGCATGCTTCGCTATCCGGACGCGGAAACGCCACAGTAGCACTAGGGTGGCTAGTAGCACGTTTCCAGATTACAACCCATTGTTTTTGCCGTTTTTAGTAAGCAAAAGCTCAGCTGGCAACCTTCAAATCGTTGTATCATGTCTGCCACTGTGTGTCGTACGGTTCCAATTCATTGGCTCAGCGGCGCGCTTTCCCTCTAGAGTCAGTATATTATCTCTATGGACACCGCAGGCATTAAAAAAAAACATTTCCCCGAGGGGGAGAATGTGAAAGTGCGAATGCACGGTTGTCGGCCCGCTTGCGGCGCTTGCGCTCGGCCCCCGCAGCCCACCGCCTCGCCGCCTTCTCTTCCATCTCTTCCATCGGGTTTGTAGTATCACGTGTACACCACGCAGTTATCAAGCCGCTATAACGCCGCTGAGTCGCCAACGCACGCCGCTGACGACGTAGTTTGAGTGCGTTAAAGATATAAGGCGCGTTCTGACACCGATATCAGCGTCGCGTCCGTAGCTTATTCGGTAGAGCGTCGGGCTGCGGCCCGCAAAGTCCTCGGATCGAAACCTGGCGCCGGATGCTGTTTCTTCTTTAAAGAGCACTGCGGACGCCGCCGCCGCCGAGGCCGGCGGCGGATGGCTTGGGGTCGCTTATAAAGAGCATTCGCTCTTAAAAAGTCTAACATGGCGGACTTGACGTCTGGGGTGCGTCTGGGCGGTCAGGATCGTCATTACCAAGCCCCCCGAATAGATAATAAAGTTTCATTCATTCATTCCCGCGCCCGGGATGCTTGCGTGACCATGGCACCCAGTCCAGCACGTAGCTAGTACCAGTGTGCTTGGCCAGATGAGTGTGGAGTGTAGTGTACGCTACACTCCACAATAGTCCAACGTGGCGGACTTGACGTCCGAAAGTCACGTGGGGTGCGTCTGGGCGGTCAGGATCGTCATTACCAAGCCCCCCGAATAGTTTATAATAAAGTTTCATTCATTCATTCACGCGCCCGGGATGCCTGCGTGACCAAGTTCAGCCCGTAGCTAGTACTAGTGTGCTTGGCCAGATAAGTGCGACCTTTTCTTTCCTCCATGGTGCGGAGCGTATGCATCATATTGACGGGAAGCAACTACTCCTGGAAACATTGGAGAGCATCCTGACTGTCGCTGCAGGGGTAACATGGTTACCAGGAGTGGATAAGGATAGGATTGCGTCAGTGATTGATTGAGCCTCGAGAGAAATGGCGGAACTGAATAAGTATTCTTTTCTCTGCCCGAGATACTCTGCCCGATTTTCTACCCAAGTATCTTTTCTGCAAGGGCGGATGGGCAGGACGAACAACTACTGTGACCCCGCGTGCGTCTTTGGAGGAGAAGGAGGCCTCTGTGTACGTCACTGTTGCCAGATCACCATAGCGGTAGTGAAGAGTGCATATTCGAGTTCGACGACGTCCTGGACGTGAGGTCGCGGATACGTTGATTGGAATGGTAGGAACTGTTATGCGAGGGAGGGGATAGCAAGGGGGGTATGTCGCTGTAATGTCGGGTAAGGAGGAGGAACTCGTGCTTCAATATACAGTATAACATTAGCTGCATACTTCGGCAGCCCTAAGCACCTTTACCTTCTTCTCCCGATCCCCGTAGGGTAGCATATAGGCAGGAACATGCCGGCAAACCTCTCTGCTTTCATCTAATGAAGAGCTGTCTCTCTCTCTCTTTCTCTAGCCTTAAGCAACGGCGAAGAGCCTGCCGCGCTCCAGAAGAACCAAACGACGAAGCTTATATGCCGTGGGACCAAGCAATAACACGCACCCAAACTCCAAAATAGGGCAAACTTACATTTTATATATCATGAGAAGGGCATCTCTGCACGCCCCCTTCTTTCTATGGTTGAGACGCCTCAACGTGGCAACAGCGCGTGCATTTTTAGCAGCTATAAGAGCTATATGTGGGCTCCAATCTAGATTGCTGGTATAAATCATGCCGAGCCATGCAGACAAAATACAAGTCTGTTTTATCCGAAAGATTTCGTGTTTGACTGTGCCCCCAGCACTCGTCCAGAAGCATATGCTTTATTCACTGCGAAATCAATCAATTTAAGTTAAAATTTCTCCCGCCAAATAGCGTGTGTTTTAATTATGTCTGCAATGACATCATAAGAATGGGTCTTCAAGAAACTTGGTGTGAAGCGGGAACTTGTGTACCGTTAGTCAACCTCGAGCCACCATATCGCACCGGGCTGTTTTCTGCCTTTTCTTTGTTTCTGGCCGTATTTGTACCTGGCTTGTTTTTGTTCAAGGAGAAAATAATTGTTTCGTGAAACATGGTGCTCGCTCGAAAAATATGGTCCCGTAAGACCCGGTATGGTCCCGCTTACGCCAATCGGCCACTGTCGCCCGAGACAACCTCAAAGAGCCAGTGCTGTGCAGCTCAATAACAAGCATGGTGCGCACAGTACCACAACAGTATGCATCGGTACTTCTTACGTGCACTTTCGTAATTTCCACTGTTTACCCCACCACTGTTACTGCTATAAAAGGAATGTGCTTTAAATTCAAGCGCAGATAGCTCTTTCGGCAAGCTGATAAGCCCTGCTTAATTTGCATTGGCTTTTACCGCAGAGCTGGCCCATATGACATCATACATAGGTTCTGTTGTGGGAAATGGGCTAGTGGTTCGCATGGTCACTCCTTTTTTTCCCTAATTATGTAGCTTATTTGTGTGAAGTTTACGTTAAAAGTGGTGTCAGCATGTTTCTAACGAGGCAATCTTTCGAATGAGTCAAGCTTTGTTTTCTCTGCATGGCCCTTTTAACATCGCCTGCTTTGTCTCGCATGGTTTGTTTCTCGTCGTCGAAGTAATTTACAAGCAGATTAAGTGCGGAATATCACGGAACAACTCGTGTGACGTTCAAAATACTCGCAGTAACACTCTGCGCCACGCATGGGACAGCCGGCAGCGGTAACGAGGCGCAGGAGCAACTTCTGTTGTCGTTCTTAATTTATACCCGACCAGTAACTGCTGCATTTACTTTTTTTTGCTTATTCAAGTGGTAGACAAATTTCAGCTTTTATAGTTAGCGCAAGAAAGAATCGTCTTTAAAAAAAAAAGAGTTAACTTTCGCCAAGCACTTTTTACGCTAATATCGACTGGCAGATATTTATTTTTAAAGGTAACACGCACCCATTACACAGCAAGCATAACATGCAACTGCACTGTGCTTTTAAAGCGAAGCTTTTTATGTGTCAGTGATGGCGACGATGCCGCAAAATGCACCACAGAAAAGGCAACTTCCTCTGACAATGCTTGGACACTTTTTACAGGTTGTGGTTGATGATTCAACAGTGCCGTACGTGGACATGGACTTCTTGTATTGTAAATGAATGCGTCATAAAAACTTTCAACTCTTTCCTGCGGCCATCATTCACCAATCTGTACGCCACTTGAGACAAAGTGCATGTCATTCTGAATGGCCTCCCTCACAGCAAGTAAGGGCATGTCATTCTGAAGGGCCTCCCTCACAGCAAGTGTGCCCACAATCATCTCCGCAGACAATGGGAGAAAACAGGGCTGATTATAGTAAATGACATTGTCTTGCCATGCATGGACGGCACCAATTCTTTCCTTTGTCTGCACAAGCGTATCGCCATCAATGCCCTAAAGGGACCCTGCAACACTTCTTTTGAAATCTTAAAAGCTTGCGGAATGGTCAGCCAACACACCCAGTACTTGTATTAGGCGGTCGCAAAGCACCTCAACCACGTCAGATAACTTGGAAACGCGCTCAAAAGATTTTTCTGCCTTTCCCGGTCATGACGTTCATCGACGGCCCGAATTATGTCACTGAGGCCATGTAGCAGCTGTTGGCTGGTTTTCCTTCAGTTGCAGCAATGAACGCTTTTCGATAGCAACTTTAAAAATAAACCCACGAAAACAAAGCAGAAACAAAAGGCGTATCTGGTGCGACAAGCAAATCACGCAGTGCCGCTCCGTGCTGGCGATAACTGTAGCTTTAGCAGTGCTTCCAGACGCGAAAAAAAGAGTGAAAGCATTTATCAAAAGTGTTGCAGGGTCCCTTTATGAGCAAGCGGAGCTCAGATATACGGTTGCAGAAAGCAGCTGCAACCCTCAGTTTGACACAAACACACTAAGCAAAAGTACATCTCTCTTGACTGCCTTGGCAAAAATTTTGCCATACAGTGCCTTTCATCACTGTTCAAAAATGAAATTCTCACCTCGCTGCTTCCGAAATGCACCCGCGTATGGCGGCGGCCTAAAGATCCTAAAGACTCATTCTAATGCCCTGGCAGGAAGGTAATTAGCGCCCATTTTGCAACTAAATAGTTTGGGAGGCATTTCCTCTATACATGCCCAGTGACTAACATCTAATTTACGTTGTTAACCGAACAGCATGCCAGTGAAGCTGCAGTGTTGTGCTTAGCTGAACATTTGAACACGGCTGAGTTGAACTTGTACAGCGTTTTATTCCAAGACATTGTTTACTATGAGGTATTTTGACTCGAGAATGTATGGCTGCGCAGAAGTTGCACATTAGGGCGAGCTCAGTGCAGGTTTAGTTTGTACTGGTTATTGGTTACATTACAGTATCTGAAACGCGTTCAATTCCTGAAAACAAATTCACAAGACCAGTCAATCTTTCACGAAAATGTGATCTGCGCTGAAATATTTAACAGTGGTTATTAGCTTGGCCTGCAGGCTGAGCACGACAAAAGTATTCGTAATTCCGATGAATTCCTCGATGTACCCCTTTGAAATAATTCAGGGCATGCATACAGCTGTGGAAATAGCCCCTTCTAGTAAATGGATGGCACAGACATCGTCACAGTCTACCAAAGCAGAAGTAACACGAAAACTATACGCGACTGCCTTGATGTAACTGCTCCAGCATGGGATGGTACGCTTCCCCCCATTTTTAGTACACAAAGCAGATATGCTCTCTTGTCAACATGATAATGCACGATCTGGACTAGGTAATATAAATCAATCAGCCAGGGTACTACTAGATATGAAAATCCTGATAGTGGTTCTTTCTCCAAACAGAACAAATACAACGGCTTTGCAGCACAAACAATGCCCACTCCACATGGGATTTCACTGTGCTCAAATTTTTTGCAACCCCACATAACACGACAGAGCCGCAGCGAGAGTGACTGCGTGTGCGGTGCCGTGAACTTGCTTTGCTTAAACTCTATTGGATCGGCAATGGCTGTGTCTGGCATGAAACCACTGACGGATCTTGAGACAGCTTAGCTAACTATCTATCACCACGAAAATTTAATTATGCTGAAGGTGTGACCATTACTTTTGTCAGCATAAGCGCGTTTCCCTGTCGTTTGAAAGAAGACACGTGTTTGACTGATTGTAGGGTTTAACGCGCCGACGCAATGCATGCGATGAGGCGCACCATACTGGAGGGCTCCGGATTAATTTCGACCACCTGGGGGATCTGTAACGTGCGCCAAAATATCGTACACGCGGGCGTTTTTGCTTTTTGCCTCCACCAGAAAAGTGGCCGCCGCAGCCGGGAATCGAACCCACGACCTCGTGCTCAGCAGCACAACGCCTTAGCTAATGACCCCCCGCGGCGGGTAAGACACGTGTTTCACGGCACACAAATATGTAGGGGTATAGGTCCATGTTCTTCCTTTAACATGCCCATACGAACAATGATGCACAAATAATACTGGTGCTATTCATACAATACACGGGGATTGACCTTGCCTTAGACGCCAACATTTACGAAATGGCAATCAACAAAAACGCCGCATTACCTCAAGCGACTGTGATAATATCCTGTCTCTCTGAAACTAGTAGAAGTCTAGGGACACAAGACTACTGCACCCCCCAACCACTAGCTGAGACAATACTAACATTAATCTATTTCCCAGCAATGTGCCCAGCCACATTTTCACTATACTGCATTTTGCGAAGAACACAAAGTGTTTTCACACTAAAAACAGCGCAGGGACGAGGACAGAAGAAGTGACAAACTAGGGCGCCCTAGTTTGTCAAACAGCGCCCTAGTTTGTCACTTCTTCTGTCCTCGTCCCTGTGCTGTTTTTAGTGTGAATAATGTGTACCCAACTCGCAAAATGTCAAGCCTTACAAAGTGTTTTTTTGACCAAGTACAATTTGCTCAAGAGAATATTTCAGAAGCCTACATGAGTAAGACATGGCAGCAAGATGCCATGAAAAGTTCGTTTTCCTCACAAGCAGTACAAGGGGCCGAGGGCAAGCTATGAGAATAAATACTCCACTTTATCATTCAAACATTTGTGTTAACCCATTGTGTTCGAAGGCAACTGTAGAAACAGTACAGTCAACGTGCAATTCTGAAATATATTGTTGGGTAATGCAAAATGCAAAAAGTTAGACCACAGATTTAGAAGGACTTCGTTAACTTGAAAAACCACCAAAATCACAAATAAGTAAAACATTATTGCGTGTAAAAACTAAGTATACTAAACTAGGACCTTTCCGTAACATCCATTTCAAGCTACCTGTTTTTCTGAACCTCCAGACAAGTTGTGGCCAAACACAATCTGCTCGCAATAACTCGCAAATTTACCAATTCCTTATTTTCTTGTAATTTCAGTTATGTGATCACTTTCCGAACACTGGGAACTCGTTCGCAAAGCATTTCGTTTCATTCAGGTGTAATTTTTCACGCAGCCACCAACACCCAAGCGTTTTCAAATTTCCGTACATACTGCCGCCATTTCTCGGCCAATGACACTGCGGGGAGGGTTATAGCTAGGGTTCTGCATTTTCGGATAAATCCGATAAAATCCGAAAAACACTCTCCGGTAAAAATTTTGCGAATTCGGATTTATTCGAAAAACTCCAAATTCATGGACTGCCGCCTGTGAAAAACCAGATTACCCTTTATCTTTTCCTGGCATCCTCGAACAACTTTTCCTATTATATTTTCATGTTTCCGCTTTTGTTCGTTCCCCTTACGTTCACAAGCTTCACAAAGGGAGTCGCTTTGGACCCTTATGAAAAACAAGATCTCTCCCCAACCCGCCGCGGTGGCTCAATGGCTAAGGCGTTGCGCTGCCGAGCACGAGGTCGCGGGTTCGATTCCATGACGCGGCGGCCCCTTTTCTGATGGAGGCGAAAAGCAAAAACTCCTGTGTATACGAGATTTCGGCGCACGTTAAAGATCCCCAGGTTGTCAAAATTAATCCGGAGCCCTCCACTACGGCACGCCTCCTCGCATGCATTGCATTGGCGCATTAAACCCTACAATCAATCAAGACCTCTCCCCACAACAAGTCGAACCAAGGGCAAACACTTCTCACCTTCCCTGCCACTTCACTTCGGGCCTTTTCCCCAGATATGTTCTTTTCCTAGAATTTCATTCGCCCTTCTCCGACCTCATATCGCTAAAGGTTGAACGTTTCAGTAAGCGCAAAGGAAGAGTTTTGGCGGATGCATGCACGAGATTGGCCCACACTTTCACGTTGCGCACTGGATTTGCTGGGTCTTCCCATATCTAGTGCGAATGTCGGAACAGCATTCTCAAAGTTTCGCGTGGTCAGTCGGAAGGAGCGTGCTGCGGTGACAGACACTAACATTGGAAAATATCCCTACATATACAACAAGTTGTAAATGAATGTCACCACGAATGTTGCAAATATTGACTCTGCAATAAAAATGCCTCTGCCGTTTGATTTCTTTAATTGTTGTACATGGCATTTCTTAAAGATCATTACTCTACGACTCTAATAATCCGAAAAACTCCGAATTCTGTGTACTCTCAATGGACGCTCCGAAAAACTCCGAATTTGCAAAAATAAATGAACTCCGAAAAACGCCCTCCGAATTTGCTCCAAAATAAACTCCGGAAACGCAGCACCCTAGTTATAGCAGACGAGATTCGCAGAAAAACAGCATTTCTTTTTTGACTGCAGGAACACCCATGCTTCGACGACGGTGGCAGCCATTCACTTCACATAAAGAAAAGAAATAACCTCGTTTCTTTGCTCACATTTCCATACAGGCCCTATTCTAGCAAGAGCAATGGGAAAATAATTATACCCCGCTGAATGCGGAAGCTTTTCTCTCTGTTTTTGCCAACTCGCCCATTCAAAACTTGCTCACAACACGGAAATGGGCTTAACGAACCAAGGTTGAAAGACAGAGCAGGCAACAGAGTCATTAAAATAAGGAAAAGTACGCTGAAATCTAGCGCACTGCGTACCGCATGTCCCGATCACAGCAAGACGCACGCCTATCATGCACGCTCGATCAAAGTTTCGAAGATTTGCGTACGGGCAAACCGGTCAAAGTAAACGTTTATTCCACCTGCAATCGGAACACTCCGCAAATGAGAAAATAAACACAAGGAAGTTCATAGTCATCGACGCACGACGCGCCGGCAGCTACGTTACGCCAGGTACCCAAAGCAAACACGACGCGCCAAAGAACGGCTGATACAAGGGGTGCGGAGAGGGAGAGAACGGAACGACGCCATTTCCGAGTGCGTCGCACTCACGTAGCACCGATGTGCAGCACGGATCGGCACGGCGAAAATCGCACTTACCCGAAACGCTAGAATTAAGAACAGCGACACTTCTCGGTCCTCCTTTATTGTGCCTACCAGAGGCGGCGACACCTTGGGACGGAGACAAATTCCGCAGATTTAAGTCTCAAACGCTTCATTCCTGTTGACGTCCTCGGAGAGGATGTCGCATCCCTGCTCTTGCTTCATCCCTGTCGCGGTTATCCGCATCTCATAAACGAACCACGTGGAAGAAAGTTTCTCGCTCCGCAACACCCGCTGTATCGAAAGCAGACGGCGATCTTGACTAAAACTACGTCGTCTTCGCCACACTACCGTTTCTCCTGCTTCTCTCCGGCTGCCTCTTCCGACGCCGAAGCGGCGTCGACGAGTAGCGATTTGATGCCCACTTTAGCCAGTTCGTCGACTAGTTCCCCGTTCTGGTGCATCTGAAGCAAGATGTCGCAGCCGCCCACAAACTGGCCGTCGATGTACACCTGGGGAATGGTGGGCCAGTTGCTGAAGTCCTTAACTCCCTGGCGAAGCGACTCGTCCTCGAGCACGTCGTGCGCGCTGTAGTCGACGCCGTGCATGCGAAGCACTTGAACCACGGCGTTGCTGAAGCCGCAGCGCGGACTATCTGGCACGCCCTTCATGAATACGACCACCTTGTCTTCCTTGACGAGCTTGGCGATCTTGTCGGCGACCGAAGGCGTGCAGAAGAGGCGCAGCGCCGATGATGCCGTGGCGGCCGCCGGAGATCGCAGCAGGGCCGTAGTCGTGGCCAGGCCTAAGCGACCGGCCAGAGAAAATGCCATGGCTCCTTTGCTGTGTCGCTGAAGTGAGCTGCAGCAGTTATTTTCCGATCGCCGTAACTATTTGAGCTGCGGCGATGGCGAAAGAAGTCAGAGCGCTGCACTTCCTATTACACTACAGCGCAAACCATCGCCCCCTGCTTCACCTCTGCAAGCGCGGAGACACAGACACAGTGGAGAATCGCGACAACCGACAACGGTTTCGAGTGGTCTTTACGCGCTGAGTAAACATCACCGCCCACCGTCGTTGTAATCCGCTGTTATATAGCCCTATCCTCTCAAAGTTTGAAACTCAATGTTTTGTTTGCGTCAAAAACTAAGCGTTATTTTAATTTCTTTATTTTTCTTTCTTTGTACTTAATTTTAGGTGGCCAATGCTTTATCAATATTATACAAATTACACTTCATTGAAGATTTTTTATTCTAAAAATTGTGAAGTGAAAGGTAGGTTGGCTAAAAGTGGTCCATTAGAATGAACACCCTTGGTGAGGTTCGGAGCGAGGCCAGCCAAAGACGTAATGTGATGTTGACGCAAACATCCGCTTTAACAAACATTAAATGCATCAACAAAACGTCCGCAGTAACTTTGGTTAACTTGTGCCGGCAACGCCTTCTGACGTCTCGCCCTCGTGGCCTAACGGATAAGGCATCGGTCTCCTAAACCGGGGATTGCGGGTTCGAGTCCCGCCGAGGGTACATTTTTTTATTTCATTTAATCGTACGTTTTAATAATGCCTGGGCAGAGAGATATCCCAAAAAGTATTCCGGGTGACGAATAGCGCGATTTCTCTGTTGGGCAACTATAAAACAAAGTTACTAAATTACGCTTAATTTTGTAGGAACAAGATATTTCCGGGATATCCCTGCTGATAAAAAAGGAATCTGAATGCAGTTACAACATAGATACGACATTACATTTTGTATTTCCGCAACTTAGTGTACTGAAAATACATTTTTTTTCATGCAACGAAATACACGACAAGAAACCAGATAACTCATGCAAAAGAATCTTCAATTGATGCTCCATTTTACTTTATTTTGCACACATGATGAAGCGAAATTACTGCACTTGCAAAATCAGTTTCCCAAACAGCTTCGCAGACCGTGAAAGTCATTCTGTTTGACTGCGACAAAATCGGATACACCGACCAAAAGAAAATGTTAAAAAATCTTCAAAAACAACAAACAGAAGATGTTTCGGCTTCACCTCCGCGGCTTTGTTCACTAAAGGGTTAAGTTCATGGGTTAAGTTAAGGGGTTAAGTTCATGGAAGCTTATGTTTTCTTCAGTACGTGACGTAAGCAGCGCATGTGTGACAAAGGAAGGGCTCCCTCATTTCAATTGAGTGTGTGACGTGTCTTGTGTATCTGCAACGAACGACTCCAGATAAAGCTGCGATTTCAGCTTTCTCTGCCTATGATTCTTGAATTATCCCCGTCAAGCTCGTGGCCCGTTTCATCCACGTGCTCAACAGGAGCATTTGACACTGTTTGCTTCTTTCCCGTGCTGTTCTGATGCTGCCTCAATCTCTGTTGCCCAACTCACCGATGCATGCATAGTTGCAATATGATACAAGAGCAGTCGATGTTGAATGATCGATTAATTGTAGGGTTTAATGCGCCGACGCAACCAGGCAATGAGGCGCGCCGTAGTGGAGGGCTCCGGATTAATTTTGACCACCTGGGGATCTATAAAGTGCGCCGAAATCTCGTACACACTGGTGTTTTTGCTTTTTGCCTCCATCAGAAAAGCGGCGGCGGCGGCCGGGAATCGAACCCGCATCCTCATGCTCAGCAGCAGAACGCCTTAGCCACTGAGCCTCCGTGGTGGGTAAGAGCAGTCAATGTAGATCTGCTCCATTGTCATTTGCTTTTGGAGCATGAGTTAACACTCGAATAAACTTCTTTAAACGTGAAAACGTATTGCATCTTCCCTGACAAATCTGGCAACACTGATGAAGCAAAGCTAGTTTAAAATCTTGTACAGTAGAATCTCGATAAACGGAAATCGCTTAAACGGAATTGCCGCTTAAATGGAACAGTTGCCTGGAATTTGGTTGGTTTTGTATTCAGATACGTAAAAAAATTCTCGGTAATTGGAACTAAAATTTCCGCATCACCATAAAAACAGAACCAGAAATGGAACTTCTTGTGAAATCTACTGACATGAGAATCAGCTTTTTACGGTTCCGGCTGTATCGTTCTTGTTTTTTTTTTCCTCCATGCTTTTTAAGCCTTGTCGGCCTCGTAAACCTCGTCTCGTAAGTGGTTAGCCGTGTTAGTGCAACGAATGCAACATCGCAGTCCTTGTTCCAGTCGTTCGGTCTCGATTCTAGACGCCGAGGCTACAGGGCTCACCTCCTGTCACCTCGTTCGTGCCATCGTTGTGCTATTCATCCTTCATTACCACGTTGCCGTCTTCTAAATTCGGTGGCTTGTAAGCACTCGCGAAGTGTCTAGCCTCCGTGAAGATGCAGTTGCAAGGACTCAAACAAAAATAATTGACGCATTTTGTAGTGCACAGCGACTCATTGTTGCCAAAACAACTTTGTGAATGCTGCGCCTACGCTTCTTGTAGTTTTCTTGCTTTCTGAAAACTATCAGTTACAGTCACTGTCTAGTGGTTAGAGTTCTATGAAATGCCCTTAGAAGTGTGTAGGCACATAAATTTGCACCTTGGAACATCTCTCTCAGTAAACGGAACTCCTAGCTGTTAAACGGAACTAATTTTTCCGGTCCCTTGAAGTTCCATTTATCGAGAGTCTACTGTATTTAGAATATTTGGCTGCTCCCTCTGGGTTGGGCACCTGCCCTTCATTTTGCCAATGCAACAACGGTCTACTATCAACAGCCAGCAGGACATTATGGCAACAAACATACCATGCCACACAAGCCGACTTCCCAAATCAGGAGTCACACTTCGGCCCCAGGATAACAAAACACCTGGTAGACCCATCCTGAGCTCGGGCCCTAAAAACCCGACGAGCTTCGAGCCTTCCACCTGGACGCCACGCTCCTCAACCTGGTTCCGTCCGCTGCCCCGGGTGTTCCCAGGTTGGTTCCCAGGTTGGCCCAAATTGGCACCGACCAACACGTCGAGCAGTGTGTCAGTTCTCCTCGGCTGACTCGGTATGGATCACAAACACGCTATATTTCCCCAGCCAGTGGACCCAGTTAATAACAAAACTAAAATCAATCGGTAACAATTATAAGGCCACCTCATAAGGGCCTGGTTAACCTAATGCTGCAGACCACAGAGGCCAGGTGCTGTAAAAATCAGAGTGTATAAGAAGGTATGGCTCGAAGAAACGAAAAAAAAATAGCGGGTGTGTTTTTTGTTCTCCAAAAAATAAATGTAGTGAGCCACCCATACTTCCCAGGGTATCGTGATAGATATTTAACAAACTGCAAAAGTATTCTACTACTGAGATACAAATACGTTTTCAAAAAATATCTCGAAACAGATATACAGATGCCTTAAATTACCTTTCGGATACTATTGCGACATCTACGTATTGTGATAGTGGCTGGCCTTGATTTTAATCAACCAGTTTCAGGAACATCCCCAAAGTGGAGTTATTTTCTGCTAATGTCAAATTTGACATCCACTTGGAAGGCAGCTATATGACTACTAAAGGAAAGCTCTATAGCTTCCTCACAAACTTCGCCATTGAAGAAAAACGCATCCTACAACACGCACTTTACGTAAAAGTTCCACTTCAGAGCCAAGTCTTGCCACAATAACACGGTCATGTTTATGTGCTATTTAGATGCACAAAAGCAGCCTTCAAAAGAAGCAGCGTGCTTTGCCTTTGCACCCTGCAAGTGGTGGCACAATGAATTCCCTGGATAACACCACCAATATATTTCCTTCTTTTTTTGTTCAGTTCTTTCTTCCCTTTGATCTACCATTTTCTTGTCTGCACATTTAATTTTGTGCTTGGGTTCCTAATAAAGTTTTGCGACTTCTTGTGTGCAGGGTATAACGCATCATCCCGTTGCAGTATTATCATAATGTCCTTGTAAACTTGCGAAAAGAATCGCACAAATGAACACTATGATCAAACTCCGCATTTAGGACACGGACTGGGCCCATGTGCTCTAAAACAAAAACAAGAAACCTGGGCCAGGTTTCTAAAATGTGACGTGTTTGAATTCCAGAACACGTGGTCCCCAGCTTGTAAATTTGTTACGCCCCTCACGAGCAAATCTGGGAGACTTACCTTTATTTCCAAGTCAAAGGGGGTTTTTTTATCTATTAGTGACAAAACCATCGGACATTCCGTTAAAAAAAAAGGGGGGCCCAGAAAATTCAACGTCAAAGCAAAACAATATCGCGTGCAAAATTAACGAGTGATTCCTGCAAAAACATTGGTTGCCAAAAGCAATTTACGCATCGATATGTGCACTTCTTTGCATTGGATTTCCACTGACTGCAAAAGATTAACCAGAAACACTCCCGCTAAAACGCAATCTGAACAGTTCTATCATTTACTGTATCCACCCATATGCTGTTTGAATGAATAACCTACCCATCCGCACGTAAAGAAACAAGAGATTTATGTGATTTCTTGCTGCCACCATCAGAAGAAAGAAAGACCGTTTAGTTTTGCTGGGGAAATCACCCTTATCGGACATCACACCTTGGGATCTGCATAGCCCTGTCGAAAAGCAATAAACATTGGAGATGGCCACTAATGTTGAAAGATATTACACCAGATTTTACATTAGTGATGTCTGAGTTAACGATAAGAGAGAGAGAAGAAACGTTTATTAGCGCTAACGGTGGTGGTTGAGCCGTCACTCAGTGGGTTGGTTCGCCTCAGTTTAGGTACCCTTGGGCCTTGGCTGCAGCCCTGGCACGGGTGACCAGAAAGATCTGGTCAGCATGACGGGAGCTGGTCAGCATGCTCTGGGGAAGGGTTGGGATTGGGGGTGAGCGATGGGGTGTTTTGACAGGCCCACACCATGCGGTAAGTAGTATTAAGAGAGGGGGCAGAAGTGACAGGTGAGGGTGTATTGGGTAGGGGATAGGGGAAATAGCGTGGAGGATGGGTGTGTTGTAATAGGCGTTTGTAATCGACGCGAGATGATTGCTGCCTCCTTGGTTAGTTGAGGCAAAGTGAGGCGAAGGTTGTGATAATGGTGCAGGATGTTGTGGTGGCGTGATGGAACAGTGGGAGGTGGAGGAAGCTGGACCGTGGGTTATGACCCTGGGGGAAATTCCCTGTGTGGAAGGGTGCGGGCAGCGGTGTGAGCCGCCTCATTTCCCTCGAGGGACGACTGGCCAGGGGTCCAGATGATGTACAGCTCGGGGAGGGGATTGATCGATGCGAGTATGCGTAATGCAGGAAGTGAGATGCGTCCACGTTGAATGTTACGGCAGGCTTGCCGGGATTCTGTTATTATTGTAAGGTATTCGGAGCCAGTGGTAGCGGCGATGGCTATGGCCATTTCTTCGGCAGTGGTGGTTGATGTCGAGAGAGTTGTGAGGGAGGTGAGAAGTGCGCCTCCTGAGTTTACAACCACGAGAGCATGAGCCTGGCGTGAGGGGTAGAGGGCGGCGTTGGTGTAGCAAGTATCGGGGTGAAAGTGGAATTGTGGTCGAATATGCTTAACCCGGGAGAGCCTTCTACCTTGGTTGAATGCTGGGTGCATATTGTTAGAAATTCTGGATAAGTAATGTGGGACCGGATTGAAGACGGAGTGCGTTGAAGGGCTTGTGAAGCAGGTGGTGTCGGGTATCCGAGGGCCTGAAAGTGTCGGCTGGTAGTAGTAAGGAAAAATCTGGCGAGTTGGCAGTTGCATTAAGCTTACAGCTACCTTTGCGGGTGGTGTGGATTCTGAGTTGAAGGAAACAACAAGTAGAGGTTCAAGTGGGTAGGCCAATTCATGATTTGAAAGCTTTTTGAAGTAGTATGTCGACTTTCTCCCACTCTTTGGGTTTGAGGGCGATGTATGGGGTGGAGTATGTGATGCGACTAATTTAAAGTGCTTGAATTAGTCATATTGTATCGTCTTCTTTGAGGCCCTGACGTTGGTTTGTGATGCGTTTGATGAGACGGGCGAGTTTGGTGACAGTGGCTTGAAGCTGGGGAAGAACTGCAGCGCCAGAGTTATCTTCAAATAAATCAATTAAGGGGGACTCACCATTCCTTTGGGACCTAATAATTCATGACTCACAGGCTTACAAAGCATCGTACACCAATATAAAAAGTTTTAAAAAATCCATCAGAATGCTCCAAACAGACTAGTGCGCTTCTCATAGACATGTTGCACTTCTTTACTGAAATAAAAAAAAAACAAGAAATGAATTTTAGTTTATCTAGTCTTCATGAGATGGCGCTAGCAGTCTTCCATGCGAGTTTTATTGTTTCATTTCAGTACAGAAGAGACATATTTCCAAAACAGGCAAACTAGGCTGTTTGGAGCATTTTCATAGATCCGCAAGAATTTTTCGTATTGGTGTACGATGGTTTTTAAACCCGTGGGTTGTGAAGTAGTACATCCCATATAGGAATGTTAACAGGCGCGCGGGTCCCCTTTACGGGGGACACTAGTCTTGAAGGAGCCATGAAGAAAAAATACAACTTCATGTAATTTGAAAGAACTAGGGTTCAGTATCTCACTCTGCTCCATTACAGCCACAAAAGATGTTTTTTTAACGAAAAAAAAAAAAGCAAGTAGTATTTAAAAACTCTCAAATTTTGCGCCACAGTGACGTGTTATGAGCAAGAATGACATCATACAAGCCAACAATAAAACATAATTTTCAGCGCGTTAACTGCACGTTAGCATTCAAGCGATGCGGTCAAATGGAACTAGGGGCCCCATTACAGACGTCCAGTCATGTGTCGTCGCGACAGGTCAGTTAGGCGGCCGCCAATCGCCCAAACAAGGTTCCGTGACGTCATAGAAAAGTTGTGGGAAATTGGCTAGGGGGTCGCGACTGCTTCACACGTTTTCTTTAATATCTCCATTATTTGTTGGAAGATTGCGATGATATTGGTATCATTGTTATCGGGACTATGCAGTCTTTCTAATAAACCCATCTTGTATTTTGTCTTCATGGCTCCTTTAAAACAGCTTCCTTTAATTTTTAAGTAAGCTCTGCGAGACTTATCAGTCTTGGTGCTTTTTTTTTTCACTGATTTAAGATATGCCATTATTTTTTTAGTAATGAATTAGTCCCCAAGATAATTAGAGGCAATTAGTTATTTTTGGAAGAACAATGGACAAAACAGTGTTGCTCATAAAACTGTAATCTTTATAATTTCCAATACTATGAACCCTGGTAAGTGCAGTAAGAGAATCGGTTTTCTGATTAACCGCTCGGAAGTAATTTTACAGCTTATTGAACTTTTGTGGCACCAGTGGCAAGGAACCATTTTGAATGCCCATTTCAAACACCAAAGTTTAATGAGCTGTAAAATTAGTCAAAAGCAATGCTTCACAAAACCGATTCTCTATGATAAGTATTTACCAACTCTCCTGCCAAGAACTCCTTTGTAGGTAGCTCACAAATTTACTGAGATAAATCATTTGGCAGCAATTCTCTGCGTCAGAACCGCAACAAGGAATTACTGCCTGAGGCTTAAACATGAGCCTGTTCTATAATGCTTAAACTACTGCAATCTGCATGCTTGAAAAAGGCACAATGCAAAAAAGAGAACTGTCCAATTATTTCTAAAATCTACACCCTTTTACGTTACTCTTAAGGAGAAGGGAGGCCCTTGCTTGGCAGGGCCGCCAGTCGACTATCGTCTTTCATCGACATTTGCAACGAGAGCAGCTGATAAGTCAATTTAAATTTACCACGTTCCACTGCTCCAGGTCAGGTTTCACACTGGATTTCTACAGGTTAACTAAAGCCTCTCAACAGATGCAATAATTAGAACTGCCAAAGCCTGATGATTGGATGCTATGTTTTCTTGAAATTCCCAGTTTGTATGACACTAACTGCTGAGATTCTACTGCCATTTGCACTAAAACAATACAAGAATGACATACTAATGACTCTGTTCCATTTCCCACTCATTCTTGTTTTGCCTACTCATACTGACATTATTTATTTGCAGGAAAAGTGACAAACCACACATGCTAATGGAGCAAAAGCAACACAAGCGGTAACTTAACTTATCTTTATTGCATTTATCTAGACAGACGGACGTCCTCAGTCTTCACTACGGTCATTACCTCCACCGTCTTCGTCTTCTGTCGGCTTGTGCTTGTATCCCAGCAGCCGCTCCATCTGTCCTTCCAAGCCGTACTTCCTGCAAAGGGCAAACAAAAATTCACAGATGGTTCCCCAAGCTGATAAGACCTACAAGCAGCCATGTGACTGCGATTATTCTCCAGGGATAATATTCCACGCGGTACAGCCTGGCGCTGCCACTTAAAGCAATAAAGAAATCCTGGGCATGTATCTGCATTAATCTGCACGATAGTATGTACAGGGCGTTGCGACGATAATTGAAACACTTTAAAAAGTTTTCCTGAGCGCACCGCCACTCTGTTCGCGCTCAAACTTGCCACGAAGGTAGCAATTTGTGGTCTATTTTGTTTGATTCCGGGAACAACGATGGTACTTCCCTGCGTATTCTGAAAATAAAGAAAAACGATTTTCGCCTATGGGAAAATGGCGGCTGATTTGGACGTGCGAGCCAGCGCAAGTTGATGTTGGAACGACGGAACCACCTGCAGAGTGAAACGCACGTTTGGGATTCACGTACGGAGCCAAATGGTGCAGCAGACAATCAGAGAATTCACCTAGAAATGACCTAGCAGACGATCAGAAAACCCAGTTTTCGGGCTCGCACGTTCAAATCGCCGCCATTTTCCCATAGGCGAAAATCGAGGTAAGTACCATCGTTGTTCCCGGTGTCAAACAAAATAGACCACAAAATGCGACATTCGTGTGAAGTTTGAGCGCGAACAGAGCAGTGGTTCGTTAAGGAAAAATTTTTAAAGTGTTCCAATTACCGTCGCAACACACTGTATATAGCTGTATCCATACCACGGTATATTAAAGGCCAATCCCCTACAACGGATCTGCTATTCTCAGCATTGACCTTTTGGCAAAACTAATAAGCCACAATAAATTTCGTCTCCGCCACCTGTTCATTAAGGACATAAAACTTGAACTGAAAACCCACAGCTCATCAGTAAAGACTCGTGACTAGGTCGCTATGGTTATCAGATTGCAGAGAGGTGTCACGACTGTATTCCCTAAACTCCCAAACTGGCAAAAGCATTTTAACAGCGAAAGCTGTTTAGTGAATCGTAATTTTTCATGTCCGCAGTTAAAAATACCAAGAAATTGGTGAGCGAGTGCGCACGCAAGTGAGCGCGGGCCTCGCGGCGATCGCCCTGCACTTAACAAAACCAAGAAAATGCCTAGCGCTCATGCGTGCGTGCCTTGCAATGACCGCCCAGCGTCCCCTGCGCGAGTTTATCAAACCACGCATACCCTTTTAGAGAGATTGGCCAAGACTGCGGCGACCGCCTGGCAGTTAAAAAAAAAAAAAAGGCGAGCGCTCGTGTGTCCGTTCCAAGCGACGCATGGCGCCATCTAGGGGCATGTTTGAAGTTATGTCCACTGAATTTTATTACTGAATTGTGACTTTCGCCTCGCAGTCAGTGTATTTTACTTGCTACATACACTTTTTTCTGTCTCCATAGTATGCAATGTGTTGCTCGGGCAGTAGCTTTGGTGCCGCCTTTCCTGTATCAAATGTGCGGGCAATACGCAGAGGATTTTCTTTTCTTTTCTAACGGGCTGAAAGTTGGGGTGCAAATTACATGCAGGGGCGCGTTATATGCACGAAAATACGGTACTGCGCTTGTATTTCACACCTCTTTTTCTTCCTGCCACACTGACTTCCACCCTGCAAGCTTCCAGAGCATGTTTCGAGCTGTCCATTGGCCGAACACCCAGCGCACCCAGTGAATACAGGGAGTAGAATTCTTTCACTTACGTCACGAACACAAATTAAAATTAACAAATAACAAATTTCCTCCCCCTCTTTTGTTGCTTACGAGACTGGGTGTTACTATGAGACCCAGATGTGAGGCTACATAAGCATGCACAGGCACCCGTATAATGCCCGCTGCAATGTGGCATACCCGTACTTTTGCATGTCAAGGTGTCGGATCGGAGGTGGCCCACCTTGATGATGGCTTGACGGTCTGTAAGAAAGTCGCGAACATATCCGTACATTTTTTCGCCGCAGCCAAGGTGACTGGGTTTCCCTAAGATGGCGGCATGAGCCAGGTTGTCGAAGATCCCCTTGAGGTCTAACGTGAGGACGGCCCTGGGCGTGGTCTTACTGGCTGATTCAAAGATGTCGCGGTTTTCAGTTGTAGTACGATGTTTTGTGATGACAGGTGCGGACAAAATCTGAACATCAAATGTCGCATTTGTTCAGTTGCCTCTAAATATCTTCCCAGCCTGTTTAGAATAACAAACTCCATAAACTTCCCGACGCAGGAGGTGAAAGAGGTCGGGCGGAGCCAGGGCCACCCGCACCTCAGTATTGGCTGATCAAGAGGGGATTTCGGTGACCCAGTGTATCTAAGCACAGGATCCTGGGGGCTGGCCAGGAAACATTTGCTCTTGAGGATGTACACGAGGTCTGCATGATAGTCTGCATGGTCTTGTTAGTTTCTCCCCTGCTCTTGGTGGCCTCTATGAGGCACCTAAGAATGTTTCATGTCTTAAAAGCGCCGAGTCTTCTGTTAAAGCTGTCACAAGTTTAGCCAATTGTGCGCCACATACTGGGCTGCTTCTGAGTTTAGTTTTGCGATTCTTGAGTGGAGCTTTCCGTTATGTCTTTGCTTCCTCCATCTCTGGCGTAAGCTGTGCCGGGCTTCTCAGAGATGAAGCAAGTGATTGTCTACCACCAGTGTTTGATCAGACATTCGAATTTTCTCATTGTGGTGCATAATGTTGTTGCATAATTCTTCGGTCGATGTGCGTATGCCTTCTATCGTGTTGGTCTGTGCTTCACTTCTCTCTTTTCTTATGCGTCCCAGTCTGTTATTTTGCTTCTCCTATTTTTCTTCTGTAGTACAGCTTCCGTACTTTGGTCTCGGTGATCATGTGACCACTGTCCAAGTTTTCTTCGTGGCTTGTCCAGTTGGCAATTGAGAGGTTTGCAGTTAACGTGAGATCCGGGCAGGTATCCCTTGTTGTGCTGGTTCCGATCCTAGTAGGCATGAATGGGTCCATAATAAGGGTGAGATTCTCTTTGTGTATGATGTCAGAAAGTTCTCCACTTCGTTTGGTTTGGTAAATGTAGCCCCAGGCTTGCTGCGTGGCGTCACGGTCCCCTACAGTGACAAAGGGGCTAGAGCCCACAACACTCTTTCTTCACTTGCCAAATGATATCCGCTAGCCCTGGGGCCTTGCTTTTCAGCCGGCAATAGGATGTTGAGGATGAAAAATGCATCGAGCTTTTTTTCATTTTTTTGTGGAAGTCGTTCTCTTAGGATATTATGATGAGTGTTCGTTGTCAAATGGCGTCGAACTGCCGTGATGTTCTTTCTAATTAGGATGGAGACGTCGTTCCCGTTTTCAGTGGTGCGGGTTGTGCAGCCGGGAATTTCTGCTTGTTGGTTCGTTTCTTGCAGCACTACTACGTTGGAGGGATCCGACTGGCCATCTACGTATTGCTGTAAGCCACCCTTCTTAAGCTTAAAACTTCGACAATTCCATTGCCAGATTAGTAGTGGGGATCGTGCATTCTGCTTGGAGTTTATCTTCATTAGTGGTGGTGTAGTTTTCGGCCGTCGCGTTGGTCTGTGCTGGGCGAAGGTATGGTTTGCCGGCGCCTGCCGGGTGCTGAAGTTCTAGGCACGTGATTCTGGTTTGTGTGCCCTGTATTTGTCCCGATAGCTGTGCTACTTGTCTCCCAACTTGTCCCAGCTGAGTAAAAATGGACTTCAGCTGGTCCTAAACGAGGGTGGTGAGTTGCTTGAGACTGGTCTGAAATTCTTTTCTGGTTATGTAGCTTGGGTCGTTTTCCTCCTCCATGGGCAACGCTTCTTCTCGCCTTTGTTTCTTCTCCATAGCGGGTTGAGTCAAGAATGTTTCAGGTGGCTTTTCTGGTGCAGCGGGGAGTGCCTTGGCTGTGTTTGGGGAGGGGGTGGGTGGGGGTGTTTTCTAGAGTTGTGTCATGAGGGCTTTCAGTGACTCCACTTTGGCCCTCAGTGTCTTGATTTCTTTTGAAGTTTGTCACATTCGCTACACTGCGAACTGGCGGGGTGGAGCAGTGCGAGAGAGAACAGACGCCCAGCTCACCAGGTTGCGTGCCGCATCGAAGCCCCGGCGCTCTCGCTTCTCCACGTGTTGTCTGCGCTTTGACCGGGACGCGTCTTTCCAATTGCTTCGCTGCACAGCACACCCACGTGACATATGTGATGTCACTGCACGCGCTATTCTTTTAAGCACCTACTAAAAGGAGCCCACCGTTCAGGCTGTTTGGCCTCCACCTAGAGTACTGAGTACTGGCGCTGACGGCTTGGGTTCGAGACCCAGCACGTCTATCTCTTAGTATTTTTTTTTTTCCTAAATTTAATTTTTTGAAACTCAAACCTGTGTGGTTTTTGTTAATATAATAGTGATTTGGTATGTTTTAGGTCGTTTCAGATTTGGGGTGCAGCCAATGACCATGTTTAATTAGTGTTCTGCACCCCATGAACACACATGGTGTGTGCTCTGTGCAGCGAAGCGTTTAGAAATACGTGACCAGGACCACGAACGGCTACCCCGGAGTCGGTCAGTTGATCGTGACTCTGAGCGGCCGGCTGGCTCACTGTTTCTCCGGGTGGCATTGCAGGACCGATGGGCGGACTCCGTCTGAGTGGAGGGGTGGTCACGGTCCCATTTCTTCCTTCGGAGAAGTTACGACTTCTCATCTCCAGCAAGAAACGCAGAATGCGGTTTCTTGCTGGAGGTGAGGTTGTCTCCCTGACAGTCACACTTGGGGTTAGGTGGTTAGGTTGTGGGTCACGGGCACCACAGTGTTCGCATGCTACGATGTCTGGCGTGGGGCACACATTAGAGCAGTGACCTTGCTTGAAGCACTTGAAGCAGTACCGGAGTGTTTTTGTAGTAGTATGTTTGTGTTTATTGGCGCAAGGGTGTCTACAACCAAAGAGCGCCAAGACACTATTAGGTGGTCCTTCAATGTCAGGTTTGTGCTAAAAAAACATGAGATGAGGATGGTGCTGCCTAAAAAGCTGTATATATGGGTGTAGAGGGCCTGCAGATTAAAACACGATGATGCTTATTAATGGAAGATGAAGGGGACTATGGTTGACACGTGACAGTGCCCAGAGCCTCAGAGTGTGTGCTGTGCTACTGGGGCTCCCTGTGTGCACAAAAGAATCATCAGGAACTCTCTCAAAGATGAGGGGGGTCTGAGGTCACGTCCTGTACGATATGAGTTTTAAAAAACTGATATGTGCAAGATATTTTAAGACACATTTGTAAGTGAACATTGGCTCATCTCCCAAGAAAAATGAAGGGTGCAGTGGAATGTTGTACGTGTAGATTTTAGGGAAGTGTCGTTTTCGGGCAGCATTGCAGGATGTGCACTCAATTAGAACGTGGAGCACGGAGAGCCGCTCCCCACACTTGTCACAAACTGATGGGAGTGTGCCATTCAAAAGGTAAGCGTGAGTGGTGTGAGTGTGGCCTATTTGTTAGATACTTCACAGAATCAATCTTGTTTCTCAATGAGGTACTTATACTTATGTGTGGTTTTATTGTAGTATGTAGTTTGTTATGTGATTCTTTGCTCCATTCCTGCCGCCACAGTTCACAAAGTCTCCGTCATATAGCAGGTTTCGTATCTGAATACGCCACCAGAGGTTCATCCACGCCCATGCAAAGGGAGTAGTTTTTTTTTTTGGTACAGATTACAACGAATTTCAACTCCTTTGTAGTAGACATAGTAGGAGACTCTCGAACCCAAAATAGTAATCACAACTGAGCCCAACTGTCCTAGTCGTTGGCACGTCTTGAATTCATATCTAGGCATCCATAAATTGTAGAGAATTTCTTGGGGGGTGCAGTCGCAGGGTATGTCGTGCAAGACGCCTTTACTTGAGTTCTCAGGGAAGAGGCCGTAATGATTAACATTGAAGCACTTTCCTTGGATGTTGAGCTTCGTGATCGTGTCAAGCTTTCTCTTGCAGCGAGTTCGCGAGGCGTGCTGACAGTTGCGATATTTTCGTCGTAGTCTATTCGGATCTTGATGATGGCTTGCTTCCATGAATTCTGTCAGAGATGGTTGCCGCTTGATATTTGTCGAAGTCAAGACCTTCGGTGGGTCTGATAACCATTTTGAAGTCATCCTTCGTTAGTTATGACAGCTTCAGGGAGACGTGATGCTTGGTTGCCATTGCTCCCTGGTCTGATGTTGTGGCGGGACGAAGCCCTGCTTGGTCTCCCTGCAATCGTTTCTTGTTCTTTTTTTTCCTCGGCGTTAAAAGTGGCATCATTGTTACAGTATTGGGTCAATGCAGTCCTTTGAATGAACCAAACTTGTACGTCTTCAAGACCCCCTTTAATATGGCTTCAGCGTCTCTGTTGCTGTTGTCCTTCAACTTCTTGCAATTAATACCCCTGTCACACAGGCAATTTCACCCTTGATTGAACGAAGTGGTGTTGACTTTTTGACGCTGCTCAATGCGCTGTTTCTGCTGCACGGTACGTTTCAATCCTGATTTAGAAATTGCATTCTCGTATGCCAGATGGCAACCCCCCCCCCCCCCCAACAAAAAAGAAGTACCGTATTTTCGCGCGTATTACACGCCCCTGCATATAATCCGCACACCCACATTAAGCCCGTCAGAAAAGAACAAAAAATACTTGCGTTTTGCCAGCACATCTGATTTAGGAAAGGCTGCACCAACACAAAACTACTGCTCAAGCAACACGTCACATACTATGTAGACAGAAAAGGGGTAGAATTCAGTTGTTAGAGTGCGCTTGTCCTTGTTTTTTCCTCCTTATCCTAGTATGTTTTGCACAGTCGCTGCTGTGGAAAGCTTAAAGCTACTGCGTACGAGCTTCATGGCACAACACGCAATGCCGTGAAGCTGCACTAAAGGAAAGAAACCCGCATATTATCCGCACCCCTACTTTGCCACTGAAATTTTCGCATTTCTGGTGCGGGTTATACACACAAAAATACGGTATTTTGCGCCCAACATTGGGTTACCCTGCACAGCCACAGCCTGTAAATATAAGACGAATTTGAAGCTGTGCCAAGGCCATCTGTTGAAGCAAGGTTGCTCACAGTAACAGGCTTTGTGTTTTGGTGCGTCAGCGCTCCTTTCGCAAAGACGGCTGGCTTCCGTGGTGTTCTTTCTTCATATTCATTTTATTCGACAATACTGCAAGAAAGACTGGCTAAATGCTACACTCGATACAGCCACTGGCAGGCAAGGTGATGCCATTCTTGTTTTCAGGCGGTTTGATTGCAGGGCTTAACGTGCCGACGCAATGTAGGCGATGAGGCGCACCGTAGTCGAGGGCTCCGGATTACTTTTGACCACCTGGAGATCTTTAAAGTGCGCCGAAATCTCAAACACACAGGCATTTTTGCTTTTCGCTTCCATCAGAAAAGTGGCCGCCACGGCCAGGAATCGAACCCACATCCTCGTGCTCAGCAGCACAACGCCTTAGCTACTGAGCCACCGCGGCGGGTGTCTTCAGGTGGGATGGACCCATGGTGTTCATCATCATCATCAGCAGCAGCCTATCTATGCCCACTGCAGGGCAAAGGCCTCTTCCATTAATCTTTAATTATCCCGGTCGTGTGCTAACTTTGAA
Source organism: Haemaphysalis longicornis (assembly GCF_048455015.1). Taxonomy (NCBI): domain Eukaryota; kingdom Metazoa; phylum Arthropoda; class Arachnida; order Ixodida; family Ixodidae; genus Haemaphysalis; species Haemaphysalis longicornis. The sequence continues at coordinate 2,398,150 of NW_027526346.1, forward strand.
CAATTTACCCCCCAAACTTCTTGATCTCATCTGCCCGTCTAACTTTCTGCTGCCCCCTGCCATGCTTGCCTTATCTGGGGATCAACTCTGTTACCCTTAATGACCAACGGTTATCTTGCCTTCACATTACATGCCCCGCCCACGTCCATCCCTTCTTCTTAATTTCTACTAATATGTCCTTAACGCGCGTTTGTCCTCTGACCCACTCCGCCCTCTTCTTGTCCCTCAATGTTACACCTATCATCTTCCATTCCATTGCACACTGAGTCGTCCCCAATTTAAGTTGAACCATCTTAGTCAGCCTCCAAGGACCCGTGGAGTTAATTATGTACAAATGTAGTTTTGTGAATGTAGCTATACTTATCAGCGTAAATATTATCCCGCAGTTGTTTGAGTCAAGTCATTTGACACAACTTGCGGCGTTATTCAAAGTTGTCACGTTCTACGACATTACTCAGCAGGGAAAGGGTACCACAACTACCTCCCAATCGCACTTGGAGGCCTCAATCGTGCTTGGGAAACCTGGATTGAGTTGAGTGCGATCGAGCTCGATCGTGATTGGGACTGGCCGTGTAGTAGCACCCGATCCAGGTTGAGTTCAATCAAGATTGACTCAATCACAGTTGAAAGCGCCCATGTGACAGGGATACATGTGGCTTACCTGTAATCATTCTTGGCCTCGTGGTACTGCGCCCAGTTGATCTTGCTCTGCTCTTTCGCTCTGCTCTTCATGTCACTGGAGCTCCCATACCTGGGAAGAGGAAGCAGAATTTCCAGTTGGAGCCACACTCGATGTGTTCCTCATGCAGAAAGGCACAAACCTAACGTGTGCTCTCAACGAGCAGAAATAAGGTTGGAATCGCAATAAAGTTGAAGGCAACATCTGACCTCACGAAATGCTCGCATCCTCCTCCTTTGACGCTTCCCCACATAACAAATGTTCCCTGCTTCAAGAAAAATGTCTGGAAACCCTGGACATTTCTTAACTAACATCAGTGAAGAGATCCAACCGGGTGTGCTGTTTTGATTATGATGGCCAGACAAAAGATTGTGTGGATCAATAGTAGACTCAGCAAATCAATAGGTATGCCGATAAAAAAAATGCTGAGGCATAACATTTCTTCCTGTTACGATCCTTGTTTCCAAAAAAAACATCTCTGGGAATAGGATGAACCTCTAAAACACTTTCAATTTTCACAGCGAAGCACTGTTAGACTCTTGTAGGTCGGAAAATTTTGCGTCGTAAACAAAAAACCCAGGCAGGATCCAGCTGTTCTCGCTCAAGACGCCGAGCGCATGCGTCAGGCTAGGCAGAACCCTGCATTTGCAGCCAGAGAAGCTGAGTGTGAGCGACACGCCCGCCGAGATGACGAGGAACATTTCATACCCTCCCACATATCAGCAATCAGCATGCGCAGACTTTCGCAGGGTGGGGTAGTGGCCATGTTTTTTGTGATCCCCAGCCACTATAGCTATAGTACCACTCTGTTTTAAATAAAGGACGATTCTGTCTTTTGTTAATCAACTATTTTTAACCCACGTTCCCTTGTTGCACCCAGAGAGAAACAAAGCGATATTGCCACATATTACCTCTGCCATTCATCATGTGATACAACTTTTCAATCTTCATAACACCAGAAGTACTACCACGCAACAACATTCTGTTCACTCAGATAACAAAGACACCAGAGCTATACCAGAGGTTATCAAACCTTTTTTTTTCATTTGCCCATTCATAAAAAGTGCATTACAGAGGGGGGGGGGGGGGGGGGGGGGGTGGATGCAGACACGAAAAGTAAGAGACGTTCGACCAGAGAATGCCCCATTAGCAGTGATGTGATTAGGCCAAGTCATTTTGGAGCACCTTTTGGAGCAGCCAAAAGTAGGTTTTGGAGCAGCCAGAACGAGCATTAAGATTAGAGAAATTTGCTAGAGTGGGAGCAAAACAACCAACGAGCCCCAAAAGCAGCATCCTGGGCACACAGAAATGCTTAAACAAGTAAAATGCCTTCAATGCAGACAGGCTTCTGCCACACAGGTGTCTTTTAGCAGTGACTATGAAATGCCTCAAGACAAGCACCGAAAGAGTTTGTGCGAGTGTGTACATGCATTCACTGCATGAGCACACAGATCCTGAAAGAACTTGAAGTTTTATTTAAAAAATGACTATTGGGGTAGCACTCTAATCGGTAGGCTACAAAACTTTTCGTAAAACCATAATGAATGAAACAGTCACATAATGTGGACAGTTTGATGTACGTACAAAACATTATAACATTTTGAAGCAAAAAACGACTACATGGCAATAAAACACAACATGGCTAGAGTAAGCAGAACCTGTAATGAAACAAAAGAGGCACTTGTGCTAAACCTATGCATGAAAGTAGGACTACCGTGACTGGTACGAATTTTTCTTTTGTGCTATTCTGTCTGTGCTGCCGCAATTCTCGTTTTATCCTCAGCTAGAAGAGAATGCCCACTTTCGACGAACTGCTAATGAATTGCTCCGCATTCGCCAGCATTTCTTTTGCGGTCTCCACTTCTCGCAAGAGCCTGACTCAGCCATCGTGACTAGGACAAGCTTTGGCTGGGTCAAGACATCACTGCTTAGCTGCCTGAGCTTCGTCAGCTGCAATGTGCTCTTGGTAGTTTTTGCTGGATGTTCGTACTGCTCTCAAAACCTCTGGTGTCACATTGAAGTGACTTGCGTCTCCTTCAAAGTGCTTGGAGAACGAAATGGTGTGCCTGATGCCATTACCATTTTGTACTGTCAACAAAGCCCTTTCATTAAGGTGCCGGCGGCTCTCACTGAAGCCCCTTTCCACATCCGCGTTTCTATGTAGAATGCAAAGCAACGCCTTCACCAGCCTGGCCAAGAGAGGGAATTTGGCTTTGTTTTCAGCCTCCTTCTGGTCAAAAATCTGGTGCCAATACTCGTCAATCTGTGTAGACGGATCTGATTCAACAATGTTCGCGCTGGAGGAGCGTGTATTCATCTATCAAAGTAAAGGTACCTCAGGCTTTGATCACATGTGGCAGCCTGGTAGCTAGCACCCTAAAATGAGTGCAAGACAACTTCTCTTCCCTCAACTGCGGGCTTAAGAAGCACAGGCTCTGCAAAATGACATTGTCGAATGGCAGCCGCGACAGAATTTTAAGCAAAGCTTCTAGCGCCCCACCTAAATGTCTGTTTCTCTCCGGGTTCCCAAGACGAAATTGCCTACTATGTGTCCTCTATGATTTCTACTCTCACTTTCCAATAAGCAGGGGACTAGGTTTGCAACAACGGCAACTCTCTGGCTTTCTTCGAGAGGTACGACTATGTCTTCATGAAGCAGCCACCCAGCTTGAGAAAGAGAGTCACCTATGATTATCATTGAGTACTAGGTGGACCAACGGCTAACTTATTTGAAACGAAGACAAAAAAAAAAAATCAGTGAAAACGTCGACCACATTCTTCACGAAGAGTAGCTTTGCAAAAAAAAGTTGTATCAGAAAGTGCTTTCCTGAAGCGCTCCTGTAGCGTTCCTCCTGAACGACATGTTGAGTCAGACAAGATCATTTTCTTTGAAGCAATGAACCAGCTTATAGCTGGTACCAAATTAAGCCAGCTTAAACTTTCGTCCCTTTACCCTCTCTGTTATTAGCTACCCTTGCAACGCCCTCTCCGTCTCGACGCCTCGGAGCTAGGTAGTCACGTGAATGAACTCCTCCCAAGCTTTATTGCAAAGCAGATCCTAAAGCGTGAACCGCATGGCGCGTTTTTACACACGACTCGTGCACATCGGCGATTAATGCGCGCCAGTTATTCTGCTGGAGATGGAAAGACGAAAAGCAGCGCTGTCCTTGAAAGTATGCTGGTGAAATTTCGCCTCTTTGCACCGATGGAGCAGCGCAATCGGAAAGCAGAGGGAAACCTGTGAGCACAAAACACTTCGTCGACGCAGTGCTCGATAAAAAGATACCTGGGCTTGCAACCTGGGAAATTAGAGCCCACTGAAGCAACAAATACATGCCTCTTCAATGTGCACGACCTATGAAAGAGTGTGTGTGAGAAGGAGGCCCATCCGCGTATGTTATTAAACCTATCACTGCTGAGTTTTTTATGTCTGGTCCTCACTCCCCGTAATTTTTTTTTATATATAACAGCGTTGAAGCAGTGTTTTGATGCACTGCTTGAAACTAATTTAGCAGCTCATTAAACTTTGGTGGCACCAGTGGCAAGGAACCATTTTGAGTGCCCATTTCAAACACCGCAGTTTCATGAGCTGTAAAATTAGTCCCAAGCGGTGCATCAAAAAAAACTGCTTCAATTATTGCATTCACCAGGGTTCATAGTACTGGAAAATACTATAGATTACAGTTTTATGACCAACACTGTTTTGTCTGTTGTTTGAACAAAAATTTCTAATCATCTCTAATTACCTTGGGAACTAATTGACCAGCTGAAAAAATAACGGCATATTCGAAATCAGTGGGAAAAAAGCCGCAAGACTGGCAAGTTTCACAGGGTTTACTTGAAAATTAAAGGAAGCTGTTTTAAGAGCAGTGTCACCCGTTAATTACATTAACAAAATTTGGAAATATATCGCTTTCCAAGCATACCCATAGTGCGCCATTATTGGACCTCAACGACCAGTATTCTTAAATTTTGCGTGTGCTGGTTCATATTTTTGCATTCACATTTCATTCGTCCGCGACTGTACTGACATATATTTTCAAAGGGGCAGGTATTTTCCTCGAGGAACGTATTTCATATTCAAAACGTACTCCCAGTCAGACATGTACATTCTTGAGTACTTGAATTTCCCGTGGGTATAATATACTTCCTAACGACACACACCTTCTGTGAGGTGCATATTACTACAGGTTATGTACTTCCTAAAGAGCTAGAGGTAGATTGAGGCTCACACTTCTGCCCCAACTCTGCTCAGCCGACGAGAAAGCGACATCCTCACTTGAACGCCGCGTAGTGCAGCGAGGCCCCAGCCACGATCAGGACGATGCAGCCCGCGACGACGTAGACCTGCGACTTCTTGTGGTGCATCCGTTGCTTGGTGAAGTTGTCTGCAAAGTCCTGGTACCGGGGGAAGCCCTCGGGGTACTCTTCCGATCCCGGTCGGTGCAGGTGGGGGTCCTCGTACCTGCAGTGGCAACAAAAACAACGGTGGTGGCAGCAGGCACAGCAGCAGTTCAGGGGGCACACAACAAAGCTACCTCTTTCTTTGTCACAGAATACGATGGATGAATTTCTTTAATTAAAGGGGCCACACAGACAAAATAAAAGTTTGTTTTATTTGAAATATTTTGTGTTTTAATAGTGCCCCCAGCAATGTCTGTATGCAAACAATGCCATATTCACTGAGAAATTAATCAATTTAGGTTAGAATTTCGATTCTCCCGCCAAATCGCGTGTTTTCACGACGTCCGCAATGACATCACAAGAACCACTCTCCAGCCGATTGGAAAGCATTGTTTACCGTTAGTCAACCTAGCTGGTGCCACAATACCGAAAAGGCACGTTTTCTCCCGTTGCTTTGTTTTTGACCGTATTTGTAACTGGCTTGTTTTTGTCCCAGGAGAAAATAATCGTTTCGTGAAACATGGTGTTCGCTTGACAAATGTGATCACATAAGACGCCGTCGCTTACGCCAACCAGCCAGTGTCATGTGAGACAACCCCAAAGAGCCGCAGCGCTGTGCAGTTAAAAAGAGCATAGTGCACCCGGTACCACCAGCAGCATGAATCGCACTTCTATGTTTACGCGTACTTTCGTAATTTCCACTGTTTACCCCACCATTCTTACTCCTATAAAAAGAATGTGCCCTTATTTAAGCACAAATAGCCCGTTCGGCAAGCTTGTAAGCCGTTTAATTTGGGTTTGCTTTTGGCGGCCTCATTCAATTGCAGAGCTGCCATCATAGGTTCTGTTTCGAGAAATGAGGTAGCGGCTCGCATAGACATTCTCTTTTTTCCAAATTATATAGCTTATATGAGCGAAGCTGATGTTAAATGTAGTGTCAGTATGGTTCTAATGAGGCAATCTTTCGAATGAATTAAACTTGTGTTTTGTCTGCATGGCCCTTTAAGCAACAATCTGCCCATTCGTACGTCAGGAAACATCATTACTGCTACCATGAACTAACTGCACAGATGATGATGCATTTAGCTTTAATGCCACTGACAAGGCCACTGTTCCAAAATGTGGTAACCAAAGTATGCCTTTTAAAGCAGAAAAAAGTTTTATTTCATTTCAAAATAAGTAGAAAAGTGAAGTTACCAATCTTGGTGTTAAACAAATTACATCACAGAGTGGGAACTGCACCGAAAATATGAGCACCAATGAGCCAGTGGTTGGGACAAAACTACTTTAAGTGTTCACGGTAGAATTGTAACACCAAGTGTCATTTCAATTCTCGCAACACCCGCCAAGGTGGCTCAGTGGCTGAGGCGTTGTTCTGGTTAAAACAGGACGCGGGTTTGATTCCCGGCCGGGGCGGCCACTTTTCTGATGGAGGCAAAAAGCAAGAACCCCCGTGTGTTTCAGATTCGGCACGCGTTAAAGATCTCCAGGTGGTCGAAATTAATCTGGAGCCGTTCACTATGGCACGCACCTTATCGCCTGTGTAGCGTCGGCGCATTAAGAATAATCTGATTGTTTGTGCGACAACGTACCGACGGTGAAGCACAACGTTTAGGTCCCTAAATTCCAGTTCCGACTTAGAAAACAAAACATTCAAAAGATGAACATAACGGGTATTGAGCACAGCAAACACAGCGAGGAGCACTACACAATTTATTCAAGCGACCGGAAAACTATGTGATGTTATTCAAGCTCAGCAGCACTAGCCTCTGCTTTCTGCACTGTTCAAAATGAGGAAGGACTCAATCATATCCCACAGCTATGCTGGCCACTGATGATAATAAAAAAAAGTTCTGTACCAAACCCCCGTGAGCCCTTTTCCATTGACATGATCGCGTGTGAAACAAAAAAAAGCTTGTCCTTTAAAAGAGTTCCATTTACAAGATGCCCTAATGTGTAATGTATGCCTTTGACAATCAACCATCCAGCAATTAAAAATGTAGCTGTATTTTTGTGCCAACATTTGGAGACAGTAGACACCATTTCAAGTCCCCACTTCTGTTTTGCCGTCAAAGATGTCAACTCTCGGATCGATTGCAAGAACACTTTCCTTCGGAATAGTAGCCGGCTTATGGTACTTGGCAGACTGCCATCCCGTATGGCAGTGGTGTGATGTTTATTAATCTTTCCAGCTTACAAAATTGGTGTAGCAAACCCTAAAGCCTTTAAATTGGTTGCTACTGTAATTCATACGTGCTACAATGACGCAGATTAAGTTCCGTTTGTGTGTGCCAATTCCTAACCGCCCTCATTAATTCTTGCAAACAAGGCTTCCTTACACCTGGAAGCAGAAACGATTTTTAAAGGGCTTTTAAACCATGGCTAACATTTCTCGATTACTCCCTCATCGCCCAGCATGCTTCGTTTTAACCATATGCATGCAATCAACACTACAACACTTACTCCAGTATTCTCGACTGTGAGTTTTTGAAAACGTACGTATACTTCAGCTATGGGTGATGCCGTTATAAATGGCTGGTAATCGCACCCTCGGTTTAATGTCATCGACACATATGATGATGTCAGCTACAAAACACAAAATATTTCCAAGCCCATAAAAAATGCTTTGTTTTAAAGCTGGCTCGTGTGCATTAAGGAACATTGGATACCATCTTCAAACATTTTCGGCATATTGACACTAGTTTTCCCTAAATGGAGAAGTGTTGGGTGAATGTGAGGAGGATCGTTGTAATGCAACTACAAACACAGGGTGCATATATCAATTATCAAAAATACGAATCACTTACCCGGCGTAAGACCTCCTAACTGCATTGTGGAAAGGGTGATTTTGAGGTTGTACACGCAGGGAGTCATCGTAGTGCTTGCGATCGAGAGGTTTGCTAAGTATTGTGTAAGCTTGATTGAGCTCGGCGAACTTGTGATGACCTTTCGAAGATGATACGGCGCCCTTCACATCCGGGTGGAGCTAGCGACAGCAAATGGAACACAAACAACAGTGAGTGCACGGAATTCCCCAGTCCCAAAAACATATTCGTTACGAAAATAGCTCTCTGAACACACATGCCAATTACTAGGATGACCCTTCATTACTCAACAGGTACGTTTCTTTGAAGTTCTTTTTATCGCGGACACTTAAATGGACGCGCAAACACATCCATGCTGCCGGCAGTTCTCGCTGGTAAGCTCAGTTGACCGGCGTTGTAGCCTACGCCAACGTTGGTTCCAAAAACACGAAAGAGTCAGCCATACGAAAGAAACAGCTGATCGCTTTTCTGGCGGGTGACGATTCGTACCTCTTTGCACAACTTGACGTAGGCATCCCTGATCTCTTTCTGCGTGCAGTCCTTTTTAACTCCTAAAACTTCGTAGTGACTTTTGGTAAAGTGCCTGAAAGTGGGGGAAATATGTGACCCAACAGTACAAACGAAAACTGCAATGACTTTTTGAGTGACTGAACCTGACTCACCTAACCAAGTTAGATGTAATGACATGTCTTGATTTTATACTACACTTTAGCTTGACACTTCTTTGAAGCATTGACATTAAAGATCATGGCTGCACGGCCGATAATCTAGAGTTTTAAGACAATGCAGCCGCGTTAACAGCCGGTGAACGCCATCGCAAAAGCCGTGGTGTGCAACGCATGTGCAGGTTTGGACGTGTGTAAAACCAGTCCGAGCTTGTGCAGGGCGGTTGCAGATGGCGCCAAGAGTCCAGAAAGCCATGGAGGAAGAAAAATGCAGAAAGCCACTAAGAGCAGCCATTTGTTTTGAGGTGTGTTTCACAACAGTGCTGCTAAGCGGCGCCACGGGTTATTGTTGCTTCAGTTTTTCTCCGTTGGCAGCAGCACCTGCACACAATTTTTCAGTCGTTTCGTCTGCTTCGCGCATACTAGGCACCTCCATTTGAAAGCGCGCTTCAGAACTCAGAGGGAGGTTCTCTGGAAGATTTAGCAATCCCCAGCAGGTTTGAATGTTCCTACCGAACAGCTTGAGGAGGAGATGTACGTAAATGAAAGGTACGCACACAAAACGGAAATGAATCAAAAACAGGTGTAAACGAAATTGAACGTACCAACTTCCATTGTTTAGGTGGGGGTTGCGGCTCTTGACATATGGAGAAAACATAGACTTGATCGGGCCTGCAAAGAGTTAGGACTACTTGGGTAATTTATTGTTCCTGTTTTTTACACATTTCAGTTAGCATAAAAAAAGGACGCTTTGTTTTTCCTTTCTGGGCAGTGGAAATTTCCAGAAATTTTGTATCTAAGTTTACCGCACGTAACATATACGGAATAGTGAAGCCATCTGAGGATCTTTGACGTGCGCCGAAATGTATCGTGCGCTATATAAACGGGAGCTTTATTTTATATGATCATAATTAGGCTGCTGACATACACTGCTGAACGAAGGAGGCTTCTCCCGTACAATTTCAACCGCTGCGCCTCTCTGGATCCTATACAATCTCACTGTCGCCCCACCCGCAGTTTTCTTATCTATCCCGGGTCCTCCCTCCACCGATCGAGTCCTCCGTCAGACATCCTCGTCCCGAAAAGCCTTCTGTAAAAGTTACAAAAGGCCTGTATTGTCGCGTAGCACCAATATAGCGATGCAATGCTGTTAGAATTATTGATCTACATTCAGTATTAGCTGCGCCAGAATCAATTAAATGCACCTCTCCCCACTTGCCGATCGACTCCTCCTCCCTCTCTGCTTCCTTCAAAGCAGCTGGAAACACTGGAAATAGCCATGTGACATCGCGACGCTCGACTTCCGTTCTGCGCTAGCTACATTCCTGCGCCTAGGCACGCGTCAATCGCTGCGGACCCGCCTTTGCCGCCTTTACCTCGGGATCGCGCAGGGAAGAGCAGCCGGAAGCCAATGCCAGTGACGCCGCCGGCGGCCGACCTCGCCGGCGATTGGGCGAATCAGGGGGCGCCTTCGCCGTTGCATCAGCCGCGATCGCTGTTGCGTCAGCCGCGGTCGCAGTTGCGTCAGCCGCGGTCGGCTCGCTGCGGCGTCGCGCTCATCGGCTGAGAAAGGCGATCTTCAAAAATTGTTTACAAATTATCCGTACAACTTATGTGGCTCACACTTGGCTCAAAAATCCCCCGTTATGTGTTCTACCACCTGAATGCATTTGATTGCCACCTTCACAAAGCTTTTCGGGGTCCCTTTAAATTACTAATCGGCAGCTAGTCGTCCACGGGATGCATCATGCAACTGCCTCAACGGTGCTTCAACGCGCTCGAAACTTCCCTAACGAGACTTTTTCCTCGATTTCCTTTCACTCAATAACGATGTGATGCGATGGAACGACCTGTAAAACAACCACGACACCTCCCTATCGCTTTCTGTATACCTCCCTCCCTCCCTCCCTCCCTCCCCCCCTCTCTCTCTATATCTCTCTCTCTATATCTCTCTCTCTCTCTCTCTCTCTCTCTCTCTCTCTCTCCCCCCCCCCCCCCTTCTATGGCTTTGCTTTCTGCCTCCTATCACCGCCCCCCCCCCCCCCTGTAAAGGGTGCACCCCGTCACAAACAGTAGTACTGCGGGGAAGCAAACGACTCTTGATACGAAGCATGTACCCCAGCTCACAGAACCAGTACTCGCGCAACACGATTTATTTTCTGTGAGGACCCAGAGGTCTTTACCTATGAATTTCAGTGAGAGAAATCCTCTCAACCCAGGGAACGCTGCTGCCATGCATCATCGGAGACAAATTCTGCCCGTATTTTTTAAAGACGTTAGCCTTTCTTGGGCTACCTAGACCCGAGTACTTGAGTACGGAAACCTGAGTACTTAAACCCGAAAATGGTAGTCTGTCTGTCTGTCTGTCTGTCCCTTGATTCAGCCATCCGGCCAATTAAGGTAAAAGAATTATTGAACGAGAAATTTACAATAGCCAAAACCTTCCCAAACCACTAAATTTGGAAATAACTTGATACTTTCAACATTGTCGAGCAAACAAAAAACAATAGATATATCTGACGCAAAACATCGATTCACAGCTGGTAGTCGCAGAGTTTTTTTTAATTGGCAATTAATTTGCGCTCGTCATATTTTAGATAGGAAATAAAAACATACGCGTCGAAAACAATATTCTGACCCGAAATTACAAAATGAGACCTCGCGGCAGCGCTCTAAATTCTAAGTTACAGTTACAGTACCTAAGTTACAGTTACAGTACCGCTCTAAGTTACAGTACCACAAGGTTTCAGTGGGCGGCGTGAGCAGTGGATGGCGGGAAATTTAAATTGACTTTAGCAAAGCTGATTATCGTGGGAGGATCGAAAGAGAGCGGAAGAGCATGGGAAGGGGGCGAGGGAGAGAATAGAGGCATTTACGCGGCAGAGGTGGCGGAAGAGTACCGTCTTTTGACGACATTTGCAGCAAAGTGAGCTGATACGCGGCCAATATTTTGCCGACTTCTTTCTGTGGAAGGGGGGTGGGGGGTGAAAGAGAGGTAGGGGAGTAATTAAATTTGATTACAGTTAGCCTTTCATAGCCCTCATAGACTATGAGAAAGCATTTGATTTGGCCGAAACCTCAGCAGTCATCCAGGCATTACGAAACCAGGGTGTAGACGAGCATTATGTAAGAATACTAGAGAATATTCACAATAGGTCCACAGCTACCATCATGCTCCATAAGGAGAGCAGTAAAATACCTATAAATAAGGGCGTCAGGCAAGGAGATATTCACACCATGTTTACAAGAAGTATTCAGAACATTGGATTGGGAACAGGTGGGAGTAAGGGTTAAGGGAGAATACCCCAGTAACCTCAGATTTGCTGATGACGTTGCCTTGCTAAGTAACTCGGGGGACGAATTGCAAAGCATGCTTTCCGCACTGGGCGAACAGAGTAGAACCGTGGGCCTGAAAATTAATTTGCAGAAAACCAAAGTAATGATCAATAACCTCGATCGGGACGGCACAGCGGTTCGGGATCGGTGGCGAGGCAGTGGAAGTGGTGACATATCTACTTAGGTCAAGTTGTGGCCCCGGATCTCAACCATGAGGCAGATATAATTAGAAGGATAAGAATGGGCTGGAGAGCATACGGCAGACATTCTCAGATAATGAATGGCTAGCCTACCATAGTCCCTGAAGAAGAAAGTGTATGACAGCTGCATCTTACCGGTACTCACCTACGGGGCAGAAACTTGGAGGCTCACTAAGAGGGTTCAACTTAATTTGAGGACGACTCAGCGCGCATTGGAACGGAAGTCGTGTTAAGGACATATTAGTAAAAATTAGCAAGAAGAAATGGACGTGGGCAGGGCACGTAATGCGAAGGCAAGATAACCGTTGGTCATTAAGGGTAACAGAGTTGATACCTAGAAAAGGCAAGCGTGGCAGGGGACGGCAGAAAGGTAGGTGGGCAGATGAGATCAAGAAGTTTGGGGGGGGGGGGGGGGGGGGTAAATTGGTCACAGTTAGCACAGGACCGGGATAATTGGAGATTAATGGGAGAGGCCTTTGCCCTGCAGTGGGTGTAGATATGCTGGTGGTGGTGATGATGATGAGGAGGAGGAGGATGGCCTTTAAGTCCTCAACTTCGTATCTACCAGTAATGAAGTACAGCGCCCGATGCGGGCGTCCACCGCACCTCATGCGCAGCATTGTGCTTTAGCCGCTGAGCCTCTGCGGCATTAACGCCTACTCATTCCGAATTACGTAAATTTGACGCCCATTAGGAAAGAGTCATCGGGTTGGCAGCGACTGTCCTCGCTGCCACTTAGTTACCGTATTTGCGCGATCGCAACGCTCACCTTTTTCCGCTAAAGATAGCCTGAAAATTTGTGTGCACGTTAGAACCATGCAGGCTCAAAAGCAAAATCGTCTGCAAAGCGGTCAGTAGCAACGAGTCGCCACAGACACCCACTGTTTCCAAAATTCAAGTCAACCCAACCTGCACCACCCCGTCAGCATCACGTCAGTAAATTAAGGCGTACCTTGGCGTTAAAATTAAGGCGTACGTTGGCGTTAGCCAGGTGTTTTACAGGTTGCTGCTATTAATGCGTCGTTTCAGTCATTATGGCTTCGCAAATGTGCTCTTCTCAAGCGCAATTCAGCACGAGGTTATTTTATTTTCCAAGATCAAGGGTAGCCAACGGCATCACGCGCAAAGGGCTTCCCGTAGACGCATATGTGACTGGTCTAAACAAGGGAGCTCCAAAATTTCATCCACTGGATTTTTTTAGAACGTGAAAACTCATGCGAAATTAGTAAAGCTGCGACGTAGGAGACAACGGCCCATAACATCCGGAATTAGAAAGCCAGATGTGCTTAAAATAGCAGACGCTTTCAGCGTTCCCTACACTAGTTTTCAAGCCAGCAGGACCTTGATAAATGAGTTTATGAAGTACAAGAATTTTCGCGGCCGCAGTTGCATGCTTCAAATTAAATGTATTTTGCGAGGTATGCGCCGCCATTTCTTTTACCTCTGAGCTGTGTGATCGCCGTCAGATTAGTTTTTTTTTTTTAATTTTCAAGAGTAAAATTGCCAGCGCGTTACAATCACGGGTGCCTTAGAATCGTGTAAATATGGTACGTTTCCTCGCACCCATGCTAGTATATGGCAGGGTCGCCATGCTCCCATATGCCTTTTCATCCCTTAATTATCGATAACATCAGTATGTGTTTTGGAATCAGTTGCGCATGCGCAGTCACGCCGCCCTGTCGACTGCGCCAATTACAGGGCCGTTAGCACAGCCCACTGATAATATGGCTGCTCCCAAACGAAAAAGCTCAAAATGTCGATTCTCTCGCTGGCGTTCAGCGCATGCCTGACTCCACCAGCAACAGCGTTCCCAGGTGCATATTCGGCGTTCCACAAGGCCCGACTTTATTGCCTCTGCCGTTACCCTTCCGCCAGTCCTGTGGATCGCCCGCGGTCGCACGTGTGCGGCTTCTTTCAGAAGGCGCACGTGGTTCGGGTGGTCTGTCGGAGGATTTTCGTCGGGTCCGCGTTGAACGTGCCCTCAGGCCGCATCGGCGCGTTAAAAACGCTTCTCTCACGCCCTCACGGGTAGCTCCCCCTCCCTTTTATATCTTCTTCCTTACATAAACATCACAATTGCTCGTATACGCAAGGCCCGGTGGCCGAACTCTGGTGGGTGCCCTTGTAGGCGCATTGGGTTGCCCTCAGTGGCCGAGATACGGTGACGTCACTGTTGGCTCCGCGGGGAAGGTTTGAGTGGTTGTGCCGGAAATAGTCGAGTAGAGGAGGAATCCTGCAAGCCTCTTGTTGTCAGGATCCTGTAGCGTAGTCTGTGCGCCTCGAACTAATTCCATTCCGTGCCTAGTCGCTTATAGCGCTGTTGGAACGTACGTATACAGGCGGGGAAGCCGAGCAAGGGGATTGCGTCACCCCTATAGCCGCGTCTGCCGCAGCTGCAAGGGCACGATAAGGTGAGAGATTACCCGGGAAGCGCTACACAACGAGCTCAAGCATTTGCAGCTGATAAAGTAGCCCCTGTGCGACAAGGTGTGGGGATGCATATACACTGTGTCGCTATACGAGGTGCATGTTAAATCTCAGGGGCAGATATGCGCACGTGACCCCCCAAAAACAACTAAATACCGTTCTCTCAAAAAGTGAATAAATACGTTACTTGTTACCGACTCTCAAAAGGAACGCATGAGTTACCCGACAAGTAACGAGTTACTTTTCACGTTACTCTGACGACCAAACGCACGAGTGTTTTGTTTTATGGTTCATCGGTTTCTTTTTAGTAGTCGTTGCACTTAAGCAGTAGCTACATCTCGAAGTCTTCATCGGTTATGTTCCACCGCTTCCTCGGCCGTGAATCACGGCCGTGGTGAATGCATCAGTTCCTTCCTGTCTTTTGTACTATCTGCAATTTCATTGGTCAGCTTCAATATCAACGAATAACGTCTTTTCATCTGCGTTACCTAAACTATTAGTTCGCCTAGGCCTTTGTTATCATGACGTTACCCAGATGCCTTCTTTATGTGCGCGGCCCGTGCTCGACTAGTGATAGTGCCGGCTGTTGGTATCTCGGGCAGTGCGCCGAAACTTAGGTAAATTCAATGCTACGACAATGCTACGTGATGAGCGTGGCATCATTCACAACAGAAGTGACGCCCCGAACCACCAGAATGTAGACAACGGCGCTGTTGCTTTTGAGGCAAAGATCAGCGCAGAAGTTAGAGTAAAAATTCACGCATCTCCACGAAGTGAATCATGATGAGTGGGCGAAGCACTGGGGATCGTTCTTACCGTAAATCACCCGTGGCATTGCCCACTCGCGCATGTAAAGGAGTGACAACGCGTGTGTACAGTAGATACAACTCCAATCCAATCCAATCCAATCCAATACAATTCAATTGAATCCTATCCAATCCAATTCATTTTAAGTCAATCCAAATCCAATCCGATCTGATCAAATCCATTTCAATCCAATCCAAATCCAATTCAATCCAATGCTCCTCGCGCATGCGCAGCACGGCTCTCCAGGAGCCACGCGAAACTGCTCTCTCTCTCTCTCTCTCTCTCTCTCTCTCTCTCTCTCTCTCTCTCTCTCTCTCTCTCTCTCTCTCTCTCTCTCTCTCTCTCTAACCTTTTTTACGCGAATTAGAGTTGATAGTTATGGTTTTTGCTTTTCTTCTCGGCGGTTCGACATGACATATACGGTTTATACTAATGTGCGCACGGGCGCCAACGGACGGTCCTAAGGTGCTTCGCACCTAAAACACGGCCGTTTAAGCGGTGTTGTACACGTTACTCCTCAGAAGTAACGAGATACCGTTACTCGTTACTTCACTTTAAAATGAACTAAATACGTTACCCGTTCCTTTCGTAAAGTAACTAAATGCGTTACTCGTATACCGAAAATAGTAACTATGTAGAAGTAACTCGCTCCTTGTATCTCGTTGCGTACATGTCTGCGAGTCAGGGGCTATGATGGAGGGGTTGCTTTGAACGGGTATGCGAGGATGCAGCGGTACCGTCGTTAAATATAAGCTGGTCTGCACCGACCTCATACAGAGGATGTATTACGTCAGGCGAAGAAATTTAAGCTTTACAGGTTACCTGAACTGCAACATATGGGCACGTACAGCCGGTAAAACGCTTGTCTATAACAGCGATTTCAACTTCAACCAGATACATCCGAAAACTGCCGAAACATACTTGTTCCAAACATGTCGGAGGCAAAAGCGAAGGGCTAAGATTTCAGAATTCCGCAGTAGTTTTATTGAAATCCCGCTCCGGCGGGGCAGTATAGGGCTGAGATTACGAATGCTGTGTTATAGACAAGTCTTTTACCGGCTGTACTACCAAATGAAAAGCGAACACGAAAATATGAACGAGAACACGCAAAATGGGAGAATGTGTACGGTTCGCGTAGATCACATAATGGCGCGGTTGTGGCATATTTGGAAAGTCAAATTTCCCACCTTTGATACTGTTATGAAGCCATGGTGCAATTTGGCGTGCATGCAAAGAAATTGCGCAGACAGTGTGTTTTGGTTCATATTTTCACGCTTGCATTTCGTTAATCCGTGGCTGCACATGACGCTTGTTTAGCATTGATACAGAGACGAACAAAATAACAAGTAACGCTTAGGGTCCTTATCAACGCCGTCATTATCATCTTTTGCATGCCAAATTGCACGACGAACGCCTCTGCTAAAGACTTTCAAGTTCCACCAGCTCATATCTCTCGTACTATTCTAGTCTCACTGTCCCTGAACTCGATCTCATCTCTTCCGCCCCTATTTGGGCTGATGCAGAAGACTGACTTAAAGTTGGCTGTTATTATCGGAAGTTGGACCTCAGTGGCCGTTTAGTGTCTCCCGTTATGTTGCCAAAAGTAAATGTTTTCAGCAAATGAAGCAGTGGAAATGTGTTTGTTCGTCTTAACCGAATTCATCATGCCATTCCGCACTCTTAGAGTGAGAAGCGGCCGGGATAAAACAAGAAAGTTTAACTGCGGGCATATTTTCCTCAGAAGCGCGTGTTTTAAAACCCTCGAACACACCATTTGCACAAACCTAATTATTCAACGGCAGTGTAATAGAACCCCTCCCCATTGCAAAACGGTTTCAGGACGGGATTTTCAAACGATACACTACTGTTCCGAGTTTATACACTGCATCGCAGCTTCTACTAACTGGGGCATCAAGAATGATTGTGGATTTCTAGCAGCCATTCGATTTCGGGTGACATGTCTTGTTGCTGCTTCGCATACCGAACGCTCTCTGATTCGGATCGAAGCCTACTTTTCCAAAAACAAACAAAAAAAATATCCCGGGCCATCTCCACCAACGTAAAGCCTGCGGAGGGGCGAAGCATGCAGTGTATAATGTATTCTTAGCACCTTGGCGTTTTTGCCGATGGAGATGAAAACGTTGGGGTGTAGAGATATACAGCTTTGCTGTAAACGTCCCTTGTCTTCGAATCACGACGCTCTCTAGCGCGAGGCGTAAACAAGTGTCCTGGTGTTTTTTTAGTAGGTGTTACGAAGCGCTCCTGAAGCGGGAGGCGTACACGAGTGTTCCGGTGTTTTTTTAGTACGCGTTACGTTCTAGCGCGAGGCGTAAACGAGTTTCCCTGTGTTTTAGTACCGTGACTACATGAGACGATGGTTACGACGACGACAGAAGACCCCAACAGCCCCAGCCTCTAAGGGGCTTCGCGCCTAAATAAAATCAGGGCGTAGTTCGTGTGTGCTCGTCAATTGCTGCGGTGTGTGCAGGGGTTCCCAAGGGCGTGTTTTGGGGCCCTGCATTTTCTCATTTTTTTTATACATGGTGTTTCTGACCATACCTTCAGCCGTGTATGGTCTTGCGCTGATGATTACTTTACCGTGACTTTACCAGTGACATCGATCAGTAGCAGTATGGCACCAACGTTGTTGTCTCTTGGCGATATTTGTGGAGGATGGCTCTCAATCTGTCGAAGTGTATTTTAGTAAAATATTTTTCTTCTGGCAACCTGTCCTGAAACGTTCATTTTTGTTACTTGACACTTAAGGCTAGTCGCGTGCCAAACTTTTCGAATAGCAATTTTGATTGATTGATTGATTGTAGGGTTTAACGCGCCGACGCAACGCAGGCGATGAGGCGCGCCGTAGTGGAGGGCTCCGGGTTAATTTTGACCACCTGGGGATCTTTAACGTGCGCCGAAATCTCGCACACACGGGCGTTTTTGCTTTTTGCCTCCATCAGAAAAGCGGCCGCCGCGGCCGGGAATCGAACGAAGAGCAATTTTAGACAGGCACCAACTGAGCTGGAAGAAACACGGTAGTGCATGTCCGAAGTGCGCCCCATGTTATAATGTATACGATTGAAGGGCCTCATGGCCCCTTACTCAGGGTGTACCTACTTACCTGCGTGCACTGTACATATCTACAGTCTTTAAGAAAAAGTTCTAGGCCATGTCGAAAGTGCACGCCACACACACACACACAAAAAAAAAATCATTGTGCAAGCGTATGTCTCGACTCTCAAGCGAGGCTGAACCGTTTTATGCTGGAAAGATAGAGAAAACACCCTTCGTTCTTGCTGTCATAAAATGGTTTCGTCACAGGTAAGAGTTAAGCCTATTTGAATATTTTGTGGTCCTGAAGCGCCTGTCCTGGCCTAGAAAATTTTGACAAAGACTGTACGTGTACGTGGGTGTAATTTGTGCGCGTGCGTGCGTGCGCGTGCGCATGTGCGCGCGTGACCAGTGCTGCCCATTCTAGTCGGAAAACAGTTGGCATTAACCTTGCCATTGTCAGCACCTCGCCTCGTTTCCTTCTATTAATCCCTCGCTTCATCGTTTTTTTTTTTTCGCTTTCGTCTCATCATTGTCATTTATCTAGCTTCTGGCGTGATTCCGATGCAAACGCGCGCCGGCCTTTTTACCGTAAAAACCCGCGTATAATACGGAGCCGCGTATAATACGAGGTGTAATTCGGAGACAGCAAAATCAGAAAAAAAAAGTTCTCATCCGCATATAATGCGAGGTAAAGAGCACAGAAAACATTTATTTGCACTGCAGTTACCGTTCAGTCATTCTCAGTTTTCGCTGGCACTGTCTCCCTACGTCCGTTCAGTCATCGTCAGGTTCGCTGCCGCTGCCTCCTGAAGTCGCCTTGTCGGAAATGTCTTCCCACAGAAAGTGGTCCTCAGTGCCATAAAGGGCGTTCGAGATGCCGCATTTCTTACAAGAGCGACTGACGAGCTCCTCTGGGATTCTGGCCCACCCATCCGCGATCCAGCCACAAAGCACCGCCGGAGAAACCCGCGTCAGCCATTCGGTAGTTGTCACTTACGGGTCTCCTGACCTCATTCACTCTTGGTAGCAGGTGCAAGTGCAAATTTTCGGCTGAAAACTTTGGGATCCACATATAATACGAGGCGCAAATTTTACATAGTAAAATTTGGAAAAAAACCTCGTATTATACGCGGGGTTTTACGGTAATTCTTTGCGCGTTTCCTCCTCTGTCATCAGTGTTTATCGTCTGTAAGCAGCGATCCCATCCGCACGAGCAGCCAGATATGATACAGCCCCTTGGTACGAACCGATGGGCTGTGCCGTATACAACTCGGCCGTACAATTTCACAAGTGCCGTATAATTTCACAAGCGAGCGCTCGCTTCCTTCGGGCGATCTGACGCCTGGGCAGTCGTGCAGTCGGCACGGGCGTCGGATCGCCCGAAGCAAGCGAGCGCTCGCTGATGCACTTTCGTTTTCGTTCCCCGATTTTATTTCTTTCTCTTTTATTTTATATCGTCTTCCATCCGCAGCACCCTTTTCCTGCCGTCTGATCAAACTGTGGCGACTATGCGAGCGCAAGCCCGTTTCGAGTTCCGTGCCCGCCGCCCCGATACCAGCTGCGCAGGTGCGCGGTGTTCGGGGACAGCCCTTTCTGCGTCGACATGTACCCCAACACCCCCGTAGGTTCGAAGAAGGCCTCAGAGCTGCACCGCAACACCGCGTTCAACTTACTGCTGCCAGCACCAACGTGTTGAATAAAACAGATCCTGCAGAAACGTTAAGACGTGAAGTCACACACGTCTGATTATTTTGCGTACTTGTATGTAAATTTGTTGGGGGCCTTCTGTCCAAGGGGTTATTGCTTGCGAAGCAGTGAGTGAGAGAGAGTGAGGCGCATTGGTTGGTACGGGGAGGAGAGGCGTGCAAGGGAGGAGAGAAGGGCTTTCGCCGTCACCTGCTCCTCAGCGGGTCACGCTTGACCGATAGCTTTGTTCGCATGGGCGAAGTTCGCCCGCCCGCCTTGACTGCCACCGGTGTGCCCGGCGGGAGACGACTTCATGCGGGAGGGCCGCGCGTTCCTACACCCGGGGCACCCGTGCATTGTGGTGCGATTGGGAGCTCGAATGATTTTGGCTGGCGGAGGAACACCGTCGAATAAGGGTAAATTCACGCGTGCAGTTAGTGGTTCCAGCTATGAAAACTCGCCAGGCGTACTAATATCGCTTGGAGGGCCCACCACGTCAAAATAGAACCCGGATTAATTTGAAAAAAAAAAAAAAAGAACTAGCCTTTGCTGACTCACTGAGCACCATTCATGGTGCCACAAAACAGCATCTTTATTCGAAAAAAAAACCGCCTGAAATATTCACAATACTTTCAAACTCCGCGCCACACGACGTCGGCGGTGACGCAATACAAGGAGCAGTAGAAACAGTTATCAACGTCCTAAATGCACGTCAGCATCCAAGTGATTTGATCAAACGGACCAGTGGCCCCACAGCCGTCGCCGCACAATGCTTCTTGGCGGTCGCCTTTGTTGGCGGCCGTCAATTGCACAAACAATGTCCGATGACGTCATAGAGACCCGGTCACACACCAGGACAGAAATTGGCTGGGGAGCCACCCTGCGTCATGCGTTTTCCTTAATATCTCCATTATTTGTCTGAAGTTCGCTTTAAGGAAGGAAAAAAGGAGGCAGGAGAAATTCAGGAAAGTTAGCCTGGCTAGAGCCTAGTTTGCTATCCTGCACGCGGGAAAGGGAAAATGGGCAAAAATGAGAAAGTAGAGAAATGAAAAAGGTTGGAGCGTAGAGTATACTAGTATGCCTTGCTCTAGTGCACTAAACGTTCAAGTTCAGTGGTTGTCACTGGAATTTTTCGTTCTATAGTCAATTGTGTTTGACTTCGTCGCCCACCGGAAGCGCACGAGTTCCTTAGCCGCCTTGTCAGCTGGTTACAGAGAAGGCCAGTGACATAAAATCTTCTCCGAAAATTGCAGCCGATAGTCCAGGTTGCACAGTGCTGACGACAGCTTCTTTCTTTCGGACGAATAACGCGAGCACTCACAGAAAACGTGACGTGCCTCAAGTCCCACACTCCTTACTCGCTGCAGTTCCTATCAAGTAGGATGAAGCATTTGTAAATGCCACCCCTAGCCAGAGGCGGCCAAACAGTGTTTCAACACCGAAGCCCTTTAGCAAATCGTAATTTTTCGTGACCGCAGTTGAAAATACTAAGAAAATGCCGAGAGTGGACCTCGCGGCTATGGTGGCTACCGCCCGCGGCGACCGCGGCAGTAACAGAAGCAAGAAAATGCCGAGCGCTCGAGTGTGCGCGCCTCGCGGCGACGCCCAATCGTCTTCGACGCATGTTTGTCAAGACAACCATGCCGACTTGTGGAAATTGGCCAAGATTCGCAAAAAAAAAAAAAAAAATGGGCCCATCTCCCCGCGAGGGGGACTCGAGTAAATGCGTCGCATAGGGGGTGGGTGTATTGCGTTAACGTTTAGTGTTTGGGGAGTTGGTGGTAGTGAATGCGTTGTATCAGCAGCTTCTTGACGTAGTTTGAATGAGTGAAGGATATAAGGCGCGTTCGTAGCCTCCCATTCGGTGTCGGCTTTGTGGCGCAGTGGGTAGAGCACCATGTACATTGTGTTCCGCCCGCAGGGTCGAAGGACCGAAACCAGGCGCCGGATAGTATTTTTTTTTATATAGTGTAGGGGGAGGGGTGCGGACTACGACTACGGACGTCAACGCGGGTGACATCGTGAGTTACTGAAATGCTCTGCACTTAAAAAACGAGTTCACGAGTTATGACTCCGAAGTCCACGGCGCAATGGTTCTTTACCGTCCCCCGTACACCGTGCTTAGCGCTGTAACCGTCTCTGGGATCACCTTAGTGGCACGCAGACACCAACCTCTGCGTGCCTTTAACTCTCATTGAGAATTTGGCTTTCCACACGGCTTCAACAAACTGCCTGAAGGAATGCTGCATCGTCCTCTCAATATTTAGGTTCAAAACAGGGTTACACGAAATTGTTACACGAAATGATAACAGTTTTTCCTTTTTCTCTCTTCCTTGAATAAATACGACGACGGCACGTTACAAATAACGGTAAAGGCTGCCTTCGATGAACAGATGGCCGGCCTATTCTATACACGGCCACGTTTTCCGCCTTCGGCCACGTTCTCTTCCAAGTGTCGACACCGCTGTATGCGTACGCCTTCTTAAAGAAACCGCTCAATCATCGTTCGCACCAAAAAAGGACCGCGCTGGTCGGAGAAAAAGAACGGCACTGAACCGTTGGCAAAATGTTGCCGCCGATTTCTTCGCGTAGCATGCTTCGGTTAGCAGGCTGCCGGTCAAACTTCACTTTCTGTTTCCTGTTCCATTTTTTTTAGTTTTCTTCCCTCGGTGACATTAGCTTCACGCTTGTATACCTCAAAAAAATGAAAGAAATTTCAGATCAAAAGATTTTAAAAGAAGAAGGCAAAGAAAACAAGTCAAACCTGCGCGTGTTCGAAAATTAATAATGGGACACCGACATTATGTTTCTTCGTTTCTATTGTACTCACGCACACACAAGGATGACGCGCTGTACACGCCGCCCTTGTTCGCTGTTGTTGCGTCGGTTTACCGCCGTTGCTAATCCCGCGGAGGCGATAATCCTCGGGTGCTTTGACGGGATTAGCGACGGCCTCACAAGAAGATGCGGCACCGGCAACTCGGAGCTCCGCCAGCTTACCAAACACTAACAGCAACAGCGCCACGCTTGTTCGAAGAATGCCGCTCCAACGGCAGGGAGGCCGTCACGTGACACGGCGCGGAAGAATCACGAGGGGGCGACGACACAGCTCGTTGTGTCGGAACGTCGAAAATAAAAATAAAAGAGCATCCTTCTGGTTCCCCGACGCTTTTAAAAATCTCTCCGAAGTCGAACGAACCAGGAGAGATGCGCGAATGAAAGGACGAGCGTCGTCTCCTTGTGGAACTGTATCTCGAGAGGGATGCAATGTTCGCGTGTGTCAGGCATTATTGGGTTTGACACCGCGGCGTTTTGGGGGAGGAGAGGTTGGCGGCGGGTAGAGAGCAGCTCGGCTTTTGCGGAAGCGACGTATCGACTTCCGGATTAAAGCGCGCGCGCTTGGCGCTTCTTTGAGAGCCGCTAGGAAGCTCGGTTCCGCGGTTGGGGAAGTCTGTCGGTGAGTCGCCGTTGACAAGGACGGTTGCGTGTACGCTCCTCGTACGCGGAACGTGTAAAAAATTGCTTGTGTGAGAGAGAGAGAGAGAGAGAGAGAGAGAGAGAGAGAGAGAGAGAGAGAGAGAGAGAGAGAGAGAGAGAGAGAGAGAGAGAGAGAGAGAGAGAGAGAGAGAGAGAGAGAGAGAGAGAGAGAGAGAGAGAGAGAGAGAGAGTCATAGGCAGTTAGTAGCAGCACTAAATAACCAGGAGTAGCAATGAAATGGATGTGGTTCTTCACTCCAGAAGCCAAAGTGACGACTTGGTAGTCTCTGCCCTGGAGACTAGTAGTTGCTGGGCGTCCCTGTTAGCGCTGGTCATCAGATTTACCCACAGCTCGGAAAGGTGAAGAGGGAAGGAAAACATTAAAGCCGTTCCACTCAATGTGAAAGCTGTCGGAACTGCAGAGCAGTAATGGGCTGTAATTCGCCATATTGGGCTATAGCGCCGTTATCCGCTCACTGCTACCACCCATCACGCTCTTCGCCGCCCTGCCTAACCCCTCTCTTGATGAATGTAACGGAGGTTTGTCCAATGCATTTCAAATTTCCCGCCTTCGCAGTGCTCGCGCGCCCCCTGCCTGAAACTGCGCCAGCGGGAGTTGTGTTCTTTTTGTGCTTGCTTTTCCTCCCGCGCGTGCCGGCGTTATACTGCCACTTCTTTTTCGCTTTCTGTCGTAAAAACTATCCCAACGAATTCCTAACTGAATGAACGCGGGCGCTGCCGGTTAATTACGTATATTTTGCCTCAAATGTACCTGCAGTTTTCTTTGCGCTAAACAACGGGGAAATGTATGACAAGCGCCAGCGGTTCACGAGTTTAGAACGCTTATGACTATATAAACCATTTGGTTTTCGAAGCCTCTGTCGGACGCCGCTACAACGGGACTCCGCTACGACTGTACGCCGTGGGGCTCTACTTGAGTCCAGCGAACAAACTACGACGACAAGGCGAGCCCCTAAAGTGCTCTGCACTTAAAAGGTAAAAGGGCTGGTTTCTGAGCATACCCGATGAGGATGACGTGGCTAAGGGTAGAGTGCGTGGTTGAGAGCGAAAGTTGAATTCTGTGGTGTATTTGGTCTGATGTAGGCGGTATAACCGGGTGGGGTGAGGGAAAGTGTTAGTCCGGATTCTACGGAGAGGTGCTTCATCGTGTGGAAGTGGTCCTGGATGATTAGACGGGAAGGTTTGTCTAAAGAAGTGGGTATTTCTGATGGTGCCTTAGAAAGTGGCCAAACAGGGGCGGAGTGTCCAAAGCGTCCTCGGTAGTTCGGGAAGAGAGGACTCTGGCGTGCATGGTGAGCACACTTGATGCCCATCAACGAGGAGTCTGTTGGATTCCGAACAAGGTCCGCCTTTCGAGTAGGGTGATGATGGCCTATGAGCTAGCCGGATGGTTTTCAGGGCCGGCTTACCCTACAAGAAGGACGACAGGCAGCCTGCAGTCATTGGGAATTACAGTTTGAGTGATGGCGATAGTTATGGCGAATCTTTCGGCGACCAAAATGGAGGGTGTGTTGAGAGAGATGATGTTCTTATCTTGTGTAGTGACCACTGCCAGAGGACGAGATATGTGGGGTAAGGGCTCGCATCCGAGTGCGAGATGTCACGGCGCTTGCCATATCCTCTTTGGTGGGCTTGGCTACGAGTGAGACTTCGGCCTAGGTGGAGTGTGGAATGCACACTCTTGGGTGTAAGGTCATACTTTAACGTGTTCTTGCTATAGTGGTTAGGGGGAGGTTTACGGGCTACAGCGGGGCGAATGATGATGCGGAGGTCCGTGAGAAGAGCTAGCTAACCCTGTGGAGGTTTGGGTGAACCGGAGACGCTGGCTGCGGAAATGTCCTTCGATCAGCGCAGCAACAGCTGTTATGGAATCCAACGGGATAAGGGTTTGCTTTAGTGCTTTGCGATCGAGTCAGTCAAGGTCATCGAGACCCTCATTAGGGAGTGCATAGTAACACAAGGGATTCTTGAGATGAGGGGGGCGAGAATGGGTCGGATAAGGCCCTGTTCCATCATGATCCGGTGTCGGTTGGAGATTCAACGGAGTATCTGGGAAACGTAGTTAAAGGATTAAAGGGCAGATTAAAGAGGCATCAGCTGAGCTAACAATGGATAAATAGATGGGGGGAGAATGTTGGAAAATAACGTCGATTGCAGAAAACCATGTAAATTCAAACAGCGAACATTTGAAGAAACCATCCCGAGGGACACACACGGGCTCAGCGAGCACATACACGCGCAATAAAACGCGAAACACTGTGTATGTAAAGCGCGAAATAACAACAAAAAAATTTCAGTGGCGGAACTGTTGGACAGGTCGCATCACCATCATCACTACACTACAGGAAGACATTGTAGATGGGCTTCGCCACAATGCTCCAGAAGAACATGCGACCAAGTGCGTACATTTGACGTACACTCTTAAAAAAAAGGTCGGGGCATTCAGTAATGGAACACTAAGAAGTTACTTGTCCCAGTATACACTAGGTTCTTAGTAAGTGGAGGTAGTAAATTTAGTACTAGTCAGGGTTACTAACTGAAGCAGACAGTAGTACCCCTACCTCCCCTAGTAAAGTACTAGCGATGACACTCTTCTGACCTACATGCGTTTACTACCTGGCCATGCATAACCTAGTCACAAGCATGACCTTAATCTTGTGCATACTACTTCCTACACTCAGTTAATTTCCAAACCATGCAGTTGTTAGTGGCAGAGCCTACGTACAAAACCGCGGGGTAGTAAGGTTCATCAGGACTTAGTAAATACGGCCGTTACTACCTTTTTACGACCTTTTTTATTAAGAATGTACGATTTTACTCACACATGGGATGTGCGCAGAGACAACATGCAAGGCGTGCGTGACGTTTTGCACGGTGCGATGTACTTCAGTCAAATCGTATAACATCGTCAACAAAATTAGCGCACTTGGTTGCATTGATTGGCCGATATGAAGCATTTTGGCGAATACGGGTGCTTCTTAAAGTGTACTGTTATTATCAGTAGTAGTATTAGTATCATCGTCGTCGTTGTCATCGTCATTATCATCCTCACCATAAGCATGGACAACAACCGGAACAACATATATTTATTACAAGAACTTTACAGCGTCGGCCATCAACCTAAATCCTTGGAACCCGAAAGCAGCAGCAAGCTATGTCTACGTTCCCCGTGAACCGTTGAAGTTAATTCGCGGTGAGTATGGCAAAACCCATGATTGCTTTCAATACTGTATACCCATCAGCCGACGAGCCATTACAAATCGCCCACGCGCGGCGCTTTTATTCCCTGCTGCTCAGTTTCAGTGCTAAGGCCAAATTAAAGCCAAAGGTGGAAGCGGCGATCGAAGCCGGAAAAGGCAGCCGAAAGGCGACAAATCCGCACCTCCCCCTTCACACATGCACTTCCTCGAGCCGCCTTTAAATAAATAAATGAAAGGTAGATCGGTCGTGTACCTGTGTATGTACTTGGGCGGGCAAGAGCCGCGAAGAACGTCGCATCGGTGCGACGACGGTGCGTGTGTGGCGTATCGGAAAAGGGGGGGAGGCTGTAAAGAAAAGGAGGCCAATATAACGCTTCACGCCTCTCCCGGAGCTTCGTCCATTGTGCTCGACTTTTATAGAGACTCATTCACAAGCGCCAAGCGAGAACGCAGAAAGAGATGGGGGTGGGAGCCCTCCCATTGTCGGGGCTAACCCGCGTGACTTGTCCGCACTGTCTTTATACAAAACGGGCTCCTCTTTAGTCACTTCCTCTTTCGACACTCTTTTTCCGCTCCTTTTATTTTCTTCCGGACCCTGCGCGGCGGGGCCGCCGTTCCGAGCTGTTTAACGAAAAAAAGAAAAAAAGAAACGGTAAGGATGGCGACAGATGAGAGTGGAGTGTTGGGAGATATAAAAAGCGAAATAGGATTAGAAGAGGGGGAACGGGGAGGGAGGTTATGAATCATAACGAATGCGGTGGCCTCCGTGCACCGGTGGAGTATAGAGGGCGTGAAGAGTGCGCAAGGAGGGTGTCATGGTAAGCACTGATTTATCACAGTCGAGGTCGTTGTTTCGCGCTAAAGAAGGCCGGCGGACATCCTGGATGCGGGGAAGAATAAGGACCTTGTGCTTTGCGTGCGACGGGCATGCACGCCTTCTGGCACGTATGCAGTGTCTGCCGGCTTATCCCATTTCCTCCGCGTCGTCTGTGTCCGTTGCGCCAGCCACCGCAACAGGGAAAAACAGCGGAGGGAACAGTGTCGATCCTTGAGGTATACCTGCGCGAACCGTGCGCTAATAGGCGATTCGAAAAGTGAATATCTGCCATGTTTTGACCACATATATTTTCCGAACTCACCAATTCACTTACGTCGTGGATGTATTCGTACAAGACCTTTTGCAGAACGTTTGCAAAGCCTTGCGATGGTTCTTTGCTTTGTGCGATAGCGTTTAAAGTGCAAGGGTGCAAGTGACGAGAGGAACTTCTATGTTCTTCGATTACGCTTGCATTATGACACCATGCCGACCCATCACACTTCTGGGAAGTCCGACATCAATGCTACCACACTTGGTATTGTACTTTGGGGTGATGAAAAAAATCAGCGCACTTTATATTTTACGTTCTTAATTTCAACATAAATGACCACTGTATTTGTACCCATTAGATAAATGCTATCTGTAAGCAGGCATACGGGTAAATGTGAAGAAATGTAAGTTCAACAGTCCGAAATATGAATGAGCCCATATAGCAGGCGCGTAGTGAGCGCAGTCTATCTTGTGGAAGTAGCCAGTTCCGATAAAAAAAAAAAGAAATAGGGTGCAATATTAGATTGGTATGGCGCACTGATTTGATTGATTGTGAGGTTTAACGCGCCGACGCTACACAGGCGCTGAGGGGCGCCGTAGTGGAGGGTTCCGGATTAATTCTGACCAGCTGGGGATCTTTAACGAGCGCCGAAATCTCGAACACACGGGTGCTTTCGCTTTTCGCCTCCATCAGAAAAGCGGCCGCCGTGGCCAGGAATCGAACCCGGGTCCCAGGCGCACTGGGGAAGTTTGATCTAAAAAGGAATAGAAACTTACTTGTGTCACTAAGATTACTACGCACGATAAAAGCCTATACTTCCATTCCAGTGCGTGCGAATGGGTCAAAAACTTGCGATTTCTCGAAGCTGCTATCGGAAAACGACTTGAAATAATTCAAGGAGATAAGCCATAAAGGTGTTGTAAAAAAATTAAGAAATTCCAAGAATTGCCTGCTAATGAGTAAGCGTTCCTCTGCCGCTGCTGTTCATTATTTTTTCTGCAACAATCAATGTATATTTTCGCTATTATAACGAGGAAATGTGTTCACTTTGCAAATAATGCATCTTTGTACGCACCAGACCGATACATGGTTGGCGCTTTTTTACGATTTTCTATTCGTTTTTTCCTATTTTGAGGTCCCTTTTATATTTGTCTTCGTCGTGTGAGTGTGGCGTACAAGAAAACTATTTTTAGTTTGGTTTGTTGTTGTTTTCCTTGGTTTTTAAGAGTTTACTTTGATCAATTACGTCCATTACGCTACTGTAACGAATAAATGTGTGGCTTTGCGAATGATGCATTTTTATACAAATGCTTGACGTTACATAGTTGGTGCCCTTTCGCGATTTTAATTCGTGTTTTTGTTTGTTTGTTCCGGCGGTATTTTATGGGCTTATGATTTCGCGGACTTTTTGTCGCTATAGCCTGATCTGTCTGTCTGTCTGTCTGTCTGTCTGTCTGTCTGTCTGTCTGTCTGTCTGTCTGTCTGTCTGTCTGTCTGTCTGTCTGTCTGTCTGTCTGTCTGTCTGTCTGTCTGTCTGTCTGTCTGTCTGTCTGATGAAACAAATGCAGCGCACTTTATATTTAATGTTCTGAATTTCAACATATCTGCATGACCACTGAATTTGTACTCACTAGAAAAATGCTCTAATAACCAAGCTGATAAAATTTCTACAGACTATTAAAAACCGCTAAAGGTTAATTCAAGGTGTAGTGTATTACGGATTTTGGAGCCCCGCGTGGACAAGGCTTTGCCTTTGTGACATTCAGCTGAACATAATCTCGTATGTCTGTCTGTCTGTCTGTCTGTCTGTCTGTCTGTCTGTCTGTCTGTCTGTCTGTCTGTCTGTCTGTCTGTCTGTCTGTCTGTCTGTCTGTCTGTCTGTCTGTCTGCCTGTCTGTCTGTCTGTAGCTCCGAAACTTTTCTTTTTCTAGCATGGTGGGCAGGGGCGCGAGATTCCATTCCATTGTGGGTACAAGACAATGACTTCCTGTGTGCACACAGCGCCGCCTGCTGCTCCGCTTGCAACCCTCCCGTTGTTCTTTTATGCAGCTGCCAGAACAACTGCACCGTTCTTCCTTGGTAGCTTAAGGGAATAATCGTGGGTTTTTGACCGAATACCTCTGGATAGAACCCCAACAATGCCAATGCTTTTTTTTTCGAAACCCTCTACTTTCTTTTTTTTTCTCTTTTTTTTTGCTGTAAGATGCCTTCTTAGCTCAATTCCGCATATTGTTGTCGTAAGTAAAAGAGGTTTGGTGTCTTCTAGGTTTGTTTGGAGTTGGGGCGCGGCATATCAACGTGTTTAAATGACCTTTTGCATCGCACCGGAAGTTTCGGGCTTGTTCATCTTGGAACGGGATGGGCAGGCATATTATACGCCATCTATGAATAGTTGAGGTAGATTCAAAATCTGAGTATTAGCTTTTTTTCGGCCATGTGTGCCGTATATCCTTGAAAACGAAGATGAAAAAATTTCTACAGACTGTTTAAAAAATATCGCTAAAGGTTAATTAGAGGTGTAGCGCATTACAGACTTGGGAGTCCCGCGCGAACAAGCCTATGCCTTTGGGACGTTCAGCTAAACATAATATCATTTGCATGTTTGTATGTTGTTCAGGGAAACAAAAAAGCGTGCAAGTCTCCCTGAAATTACTTTTCCCTCTTATTTGTTGACAAGCACAGTGCACAGCAACCGCGTGAGCTGTAACACCAACATCAATTTTTTCACCAAAAAAGAAACTGCCAAACACAAAAACAGTAATGATGACTAAAGCAGGCAACTCGTCAAAGGCCACAAACTGCGACCGGTTCGATCACCCCTCAGGCGACCTTCCGCGGAACAGGCGGCACCGGACGTGACGCCGCAGGGAAGTGACGTCACCTCCAACGCCGCAGCCCATACCTCTGCACTCGGCTTCCTGATCGGATGCGGTCAGCTTTTCCCGCACCCATAACCGAAAAAAAGAGGGGTGCTCCTGAGGAGTGGTCCCGGTGCGTGTAGTTGAGTTTGATGGACGATTTCAGGAAGGAAGCGATTTGGGCTGCGCCGCTGCAGCGCGGTATCCGGCTCACGCGCACGCGTGTCGCGTACGCGCTTTTGGGAAGCGTCGAAGTGGCCGGCGGAAAACCGCGAGCGTCCGCCGAACTACTCCTTTACATCCTTCTTAAGTTACGGGGACAACTTAATTTGGGCGCCGACGGGCGCGCTTGCCCTTGTTTGATCCCTAGGGGTGACGTGCTCGCTGCTCTAAATAAATCTGGCTGAGGACACGAGTTTGACATTCATGGTTGGTTGGGGGAAAAGACAGGAAGGGCCTTCCGTCTTGATTCTTACGCGCCTTTCCTGTTCACTCCGCTACCCGCACCACGGAGCGGATGTGACTTCTCGCGGTCGTATCGCGTAAAACGGTTAAAGCTGTTGTTCCTCGCAAAATTCAGGGGAGAGGGGAGCGGATTCGTCGAGGCGGATGTGTAATTTGCGTACGATGCAGCGAGGAGTGACTAGTTTGCCGGAGGGATTAAGCGACGTCTTAATTTGGCGCGTTATGAATTTATGTACGGGCGTGTGCAAACGGGGCAGCAGGCGATCGAGCTATGAGCTGAAACTTATCTGTTAACTTTCATTCATTTGGCGGGAGAATGCATCCGCTTTAAACGTAGCTTGGCTTAACGGAAACGCATTGTTTCCGTTCAGCCAAGTTTGTGTGTAAGTAAGGCGAGTATAGTTATGTATGTTTTCTCTGTATTGACTTAGACGGGCAACCGTTTACAGTATATATTGTATACGGGCTTAACTCTGCTCCCACTTATTATTTGGTATTTAGCGAGATGATTCGGCGACTGCGCATGGCAGCCAATATGGCTTATAAGACCCTAACTTTGAATCGATATGAAGAAAACCGTAGTTGCTGCGTTTGTGTACATAGTCGATCAAGAAGCTTCATACCTCCCCCCCCCCCCCCCCCCCTCACACACACCCGCCTTCCTGAATAGTAAGCAGTTAGTATTCTATTTTAATACCGGCGTGACTTGCCATACCACGCCAGCGTTGGTTGGGTACCAAGACACGATTATACTTAGAAAATGGCTGCACATGTCGCAGAACAAGAGAGTGTAACCCCTCTCCTCCACTACATCCCAAGCACGCTAACCACTGCTCCCACACTACCCGTCATCTGCTGAAAAAAAAAAAAGACCTGGAAAGCAGCGCTACTATGGCGTCACCCCTTTAGGCTTTTCTTCAGGCGTTAATTCTCCTTCATGTTCTAGGGAGACATTTTTTTTTAAACCTACCATTCCTTCCTAAAGGAAGTTGAGAGAAGGGCGAAAGCGATGATTCTTCGCGAACTAAGCACACGCATCTACGAATGATTCAAATGTACATTGATTAAAATGAAAGTATACTATTGTACTATTTATACATAATGGATGCACATACTGTCTCATCCAGAACCTTTCCTTTTTCGCGATTCTCAACTGACCATTTTAACACAATAGCAGCGCCGTGCTTCACGCATGTGGAGTCGTCTTATCGGGTAACTGCCATGAAAATAATTTCGTAATACTTTTAATAACGCAAGAGTTAGGGCCATTTTCTGTTATCATACTCATACTCCCTCCGTAGATGGCCATGCTTCACTGCAGAACAGGCAATGTGGAAAAGCCAGCTTGCAAAAACAAAGCCTACACAGATATTTTAAAAGTTGGCTTCAACGCGAACCACAAATGCACTGCTAAGAAGACGCACTAGGCGGAGCAATTAAGCCGTCTTTTATCAAAGTATGAAGGCCCTATGCCCTTTTTTTCATTTTTTATCAGAACTTTTTGGTCGGCCAACTAATATATGGGAAAAAACATTAGTTTTTCGACAAAACGCCATCGGTACCACTAAGGCAGCTTTCGCTTGAATAAGTATACCGCTAACACATTCTATAGACTGCCGAGACTCTTCCCAAGGGGTTCTCCCTCATTCTCCACCGAGATGTCCGTACTTTCAAGTCTACGCTCAAGCCGACCTACAAAACATCGTTGGGAACTCCGGCTCGATTTGAACACCAATATCGAACCTCCATCCAAGTCAACACGCAATCGGAAGACTAGCATTGCACGTCACTGTACAAAAATACCTCTACCACTATTTTTTTTTTTTACGAGTGACCTTGCATGAGCAGTGTAGTAGAGGTCAACCCCACATCTGAACACGGGCAATTGTGGAGAAGACAACAGCCCGTTAGCCCACTCGGTCTCTGGCCCACCTTATTTAAAAATGTGGCACAAAAAACAATAACTTTGACTTACTTTTGTAACAGAACCTCTCAACGGAATTACTCCGTCGATGCAATACGCGAAAAGGGCTACATTAATCTTACAGTACCGAAAAAATTGCTGATTCGTTTTGTTCTCCTCAGGACGGTATGTTGTCAGAAGAGAGAAGAGGAGAGAGAGAGAGAGAGAGTTGGTAGTGGACAGGTGGACCTATGCCCTTACAAAGAGTGCCGGCAATTCAGTAGCCCTTCTAAAACTATCTGCGGCGATCTCCATGAGATACAAGGGTTTGTGCGTTTCAAAGAAGACGTCAAATATTTCAAAAAGATTCAAAGAAGAAGAAACGGACCCTAGTGATCCAGTGTCCGTTTGAGAAAACGGAAACTGGATTTCTAAAAAGGCATACGTGGTGGCTCTCCTACGGATTTCTTTAAGCAAGGTTGGTTGCTCCTTAATATGCTCCGGACAGTCAACAAAAAAAAAAAAAAAAAACACACCTCTTGGTACACCACACGTTGTGGCCCAGAAGAGTTTCATGGCGTACTTTTTTTTCTAGTTGATGACCAATGCTGCGTCCGTTGTGCAACCAAATGCGAATGAGGAGTCTTGGGGGGGGGGGGGGGGGGGGGGGTGAATGGGAATGCACCTGTGACTGTATTTGCTATTCTGGCCATTTGTACTGCATAGCCTTACCCTGAACAAGAATTGTTACGTTACGCCTTACCTGATCAATAATTGAATGCATAAATACGTACATATAGAGCGTTATTAAAGGGATTTGTAACACGTTGGTCTGCGTAGGAAAAGGGAAGGAAAAGGGGTTAAGATGTGGTGGTTCAAATAAATAATTAAATAAATAAATAAATAAATAAATAAATAAATAAATAAATAAATAAATAAATAAATAAATAAATAAATGAATGAATGAATGAATGAATGAATGAATGGATACAAAGAATTGGCCCCCATCCTGCTCCCTTGTGAGAGACAATGACGATCGAGTCTTTGATGGGCCTGTCAATATCCCCGAAACCGTGTTATTTGTGTATGCTTGAAAATTTTGCCTGCGCAAATGGCAAAAAAAAAACCATTAAGCGCTTGTAGAAATTACGCCCCCAATGAGGTGAAATAACTGAAATCTATTACATAACCATCCTTGCCGAGCCTAGCTGAATTTGAGGGGACGATATTCGTTACTGTACGCAGAAGCCCCAATCGGTCGGTAATTTCGAAACTTCCCATCTAAGAGTATGCCGAAAGGGGTCAGAAGTGCCTTCACAAATCTTTCCGCACCTACTGGGCCCATGTGCAGTTATAGACCGTTCGTGGGTCTAAGCATTACCTATAAACATGCCTCAAAAGTTATTCAGGGTTTATTTGAACGAGGTCTATATTAAAGTCTATACTAACGACGGAATAGCTTCAGATGAACAGTTTAAGCGCTGAGGCAACATCAAACCACGCAGCAAGCCTGCGTGACGTCATTATGGTAGTGACCGTTATTAGTGACGTCATTATGGTAGGGAATGGCACTTGGTGTTTCCTCTCCTTTGGAGCGCGCAAACTAAGGCCCAAGACTACAACTGCATAGGGATATAAGGGGTTGCATAGGCTCAACCGCGCACTTACGGCGACTGACCGACTCAATTGAGTGATTGATCGAAGTAATCAAACAAATATTATGTTAATAGTTCAACGATTGGTTATAGTCGGCTGGTTGATTGATTAACTGCTGCACGACAAATCGCCTTTACTACCCTTTCCAATGTTTATGAAAAGGGAAATAACTCGGGGACGCTTTCGATGGCGCCTGTACACCTCTGACGGAAGGGTCTCGATTCTGTCGTAGTACAACGTTACGCCGTCTCTTTCAGCATGGGCGTAGCTTCACGTACACAGTTGGCAATAGTGCGCATATGCCTCACGCCTACTTTGAAGCCACTTCGAATGGAAAATATGTTTAGTGGCCGAGCTGCGGGTTTTATTGCCTGCAGTCATGCTCAACCATATAAACAAGCATATATATATATATATATATATATATATATATATATATATATATATATATATATATATATATATATATATATATATATATATATATATATATATATATATATATATATATATATATATATATAGGGAACGAGAGGGCCTTGAAGATGGTCACCAGATAGAAATAATACTTTGGAGAAGGTAGCGGCCTCAGACCTTTGCCAACGTTTCGACAAGGAGACTTGTCTTTTTCAAGGCCGGAGGAAATAAATGACATTGTTGGCAGACAGAAAACCGTAAAATATGCCAAATATAAACTGAACATGTTATTTATAGCACGCGGGTTCCCGGCGATGCAATACCAGAACCGTCTACATTGCGTATAAAAAAAATGGTCGCGTATCTGCTCCTTTCGTTGAAAATGTCGACGAAAGACGATAGCCGACTGGGGCCCCTGCCAAGTAAAGGCCTCCCTTCTCTTTCCCGCTCACCTCTCATGCTGTTCCTCTCCCGTGCTCGTCCCTCCCAAGATAGCACGCTAGAGGTTTGCTCAAGTCAATTTAAATTGACCGCGTTGTACTGCTCCAAGTCGGGTGTCTCGATGCCAGCGCTGCCATACGGCGTAGACGCGCGTGAATTGAGGCACCCTACTATAACAGTTATGGAATCACGATGCCCTGCTCCACGAGCGTTCCACGCGGATCGTGATCCAATGTAGTGGAACCTTTCGCTGCTATTGCCGTTTGATTTCTTAAATGCCGCCAGGAGCTATAGTAGCGCTGGCAACAGCAGGCGACGGTTTTCTGCCGTTGTTGTAGCATTTCATTTGCTATCGCAAAAACCAATCCTGCATGAGTTTTTGAATAAAGGAACACTGCACCTATCACTAATGTATTGATTTGCAGCCTTACATTGGCATAATGTCTTGTTCTTGTTCAACAATGTTGGCAAGTATGAACCCCCTAACCCTGGACTTAGACGTTTAGATTTCGCTGTGAGTATATAAGATTATTGCGCAGCTTCTGTTTCACTTAGGCCGGGTGGCTGAATCGAGTCACAGACAGACAGACAGACAGACAGACAGACAGACAGACCGCAATTTCTCCGTGCAAGTAGCCCAACAAAGACTATCGTCTTTAAAACGTGATGGCGAGGAAGGAACTTCGCGTGAAAGATGCAATGCTACACCTCGACCATAGGACGAGGGTTTCTGAATTAATTCATATCACTGAAGGTGTCCTAGCTTCAAAGAAAAATCGGCACCGATGCACTCCGTACGCATGGTTAACAGCGGAACTGTAAACCGTGCGGCTCTGCCCACACCACCGCCGTCACAGTCCGCAGTTGTCCCTTGAGCTAACCGTGGTTTTTCACACCCTGGCGTATGAGATTGCGGCGGAAGAGTTTCCTGCGTACACGTGACCCGCCAGATTGTTCTATCGCCTAGTGGTATAAAGCTTCGCTTTAGAACAATAATGAATGTGAATTAACCTAGACACCTAAAGCAAACGTACCGGTACACATCCTCTTCATAGTACCGTACACACACTGCCGCCGACCGGAAGTAGAACCCACGACCTTGCGCTCAGCAGAGCTCACTTCAGCTACAGGAGCCTTTTGGGCCGGCACACATCTGGTTCGAACGTCACAACTATGGCAATCTCAGCCTTGTTATCCCATGCACGGGCGGACATAGAACTCCCTCTTGCCTCCAATCGTGCGGGTCACTTCGAAGATATCCCAGAATCCACAGCACCGAAGAGCGAGAGAGGTAGTAACGAGCAACTTCAGTGAGTCGTCAAAAAAACAAACATTTTCCTCCGTGTGAAGCCACGTATGCGATCACTGCACAATACTCCGGGAATAGCACATTCCTCGCAGGAAACTTCGCCAAGCGCTGAGGTCGACTCCGTAGGAGAACCACATTGGATCGTTCGCACCGCAGAACCGGCATCCGTGGAAGAGTACGCACCGCCGTCCACGTCGCCTTTTATACCGACGACGGGGACGCACGATCTAGCTGCTTCGCCAGAGGGCAAAGCACTGGGAGGAACCGTATACACTGCGAGCCGGCGGGAACGAACACACGATTCCCTTGTCCGCGTACGCGCCTGCTCGTATGTGTGCGAGCAAGCACGCGTTTTCTCCTCTGTATCAACGGACACCGAGCAGCACCCAGCGCGTCGCAGTGCACATATATGCACAGCGCGTGTGGGTGAGGGGACGACAGACCCGAGTGTGTATATTTATACGCGAACGCATACTGACGACGGCAGTGTCGTTCGCACGGAGTGTGTACAAACGCCGCCGTTGAGCAGGGTGCGGGGCGAGAGGGATTCAAAACACGGCCTTCGCCCTCCTCTGCCGAAGACGACGACTCCGACGACGCGGCGGCGACGGTTTGACACAATATTTACCCGTTTGCTCCCGATATCTCTGGATAAATATTTTACCTCCTCCGTCGCGGGGGGTCGATGCGTGCACCGCGAGTGCGCAGCCAAGCTGTTTGGACGGCGCCCCCGCTTACCCTATATAGAGCGACGAGCGTTCTTCGGCAACATCGCGGTGCCGTACTCTGTATTTCTCTCTATCTCCTCCCCTTCTCCCCTTCTGTCTGTCTTTAGCCTCAAACAGATCCCCACGACGGAGAGCGCGTGTGCATATAGAACGTGCCAGTTTGCATCTCAAATTATGTGTTCCTTTTCCTCTCCCTCTATCGCCGCAGTGTACGCCTCTCGCTCGAGCTTTACATAGGTACATAGGCAGACACGATTCACCATTGGGTGAGCACTCGTTCGGTGTGTACTGTGTGTAGCTTTGTGGATTATTCCGGAAATAAGGGGAAGAGGGGGCAGCATACTCTTTACTGATGC